>NW_028324306.1:16235532-16410532 GCF_058129835.1 Hydra viridissima | reverse complement strand
AGATGCAAATTGCCAAAAAATATTTATATTAATAGTTCTTTAAAGATAGTAAACTTAAATTCAAGTTTACATGATAATATCAAATAAAGAAAAACTAAAAGCAAAATTATAAATTATTTTATCTCTTTTTGACTTTGAAATAAAAACTCTAATTAGCACCAAAAAATTCTATTGCAAAATGTAAAAAAAAATTCTAAAATGCAAAAAGGCTTTGTTTTGTCTACGGACAAATCTCGTTGGTTCGTTGGCTTTTCCATTCGTGAAAACTGTTCAAAATGTCCGTGAAAATGTGCTTGAATCAGAAATGCGTTATTAAAATGACAATCAGATTCCTAAACTTCCAATATTTCTTTGTGACTAACGAACATCCATTAATTACATACATTACTTGGTTTATGACAAAGGCCCCTGGATACAATGTTGCGCAGCCAGTGAAGATGATTTCTTGACTCAAAAGTTAAATCCCATAAATCAAAAAATCTCAAAATATAATTTCAACTTTGATGTCTTGAGATGATGATGCTTTGATTGATGGAAACAAAGCGATTGATGGCACGTGCTCTTTAACCATTCGGCTCGCACTCTTTTTAAAAATGTGAATGCATGGCCAACCTAAATTCGGACTTGTTGCTAAGAAATCCGAAAAACAATTAGCCAGTTTTTAGTTCAGTTTTCTATTTGAAAAATTAATTATGAAAATGGATTATAGATTATAAGCAAACTTTCATTTTATATTTTAATACTGATCGTTTAACTTTTCATGGTGTAAATTGTTCAGATTGGCATTATCCTCAAAAATGACGGTGTTTTCACTTTTTCTTAATTTTCAAAGTTTCCGAAGGAAGGAAACGTTAAAAATTCAAAATACTATTATGCATCATCTTTATCTTCATCGTGCATCATCTTAATCTTCATCATGCATTATATTATATACACCGTGAGTCAGTTATAAGAGACCTATGAAAATATTGAGGAACACGGCGTCAAATTAATTCAAGAAAAATTTGAGAGCCATCACATTTAATTTAAAATTCTTGAAAAAGCTTTTACGCAGAAAAGGATTTCAGTAATCAAACACGTTCGTTTGTAAATGATTGAATCCCCAAAAGGAATTCATTAAGACTCAAATATTCAAGAGGTGTTTTGTTTTACAAAGTGATGTTCAATATCGTTCCCAAAACATCAAGCTTTCGAACATTGTGCCCTACCAGGTGGACTGCTTGCGGTGCTTCTTCGCAAAGTGTTATTGAAAGTTGGAAAGTCTTACAATAACTATTACATCATTTTAATAGCACAATCTTACAAAGTAAGCACCTGAGATATTTATCAAAGTGCATTCAAATGAAGCTTTTTATTTCTTTTGGGGGAAATGCCGAAAATAAGATGAGAATAGAAAACGCTTTTTGCCGCTTCAAAGGCAGACAAAATATAAACCTTTTTTTTTTTTGGAAGCTCAAAATTTATTCATTTTCAGAACTCACGCACCAAAAAAATGAAAAATTAAAATAAAAAAATAAAAATTTTTTTTTTCATCTGACGTAATGTTCATATTTTAGTTAAATTTCATCTAGTTTCAGAGGTAAACATAACTATTAAAGACATTAAAAGTAAACATATTTTTTAAAGATTTTAATGTCATTAACATTTGCTTCTTTAACTACAAAAACTTTGAGCCTGACTCTTTGGTCTGCAGTTTAAAATTCTCGATTTTTTTTTTTTTTTGCGTTAAGATTTGAAATTAAGGTACTAGAAGACTAGGATTATTATAGAGCCAAAATGGTTCTCTGATCCAATGATTCCAGTGGACCTTAAAAAAGAAGCCTTTTATTTTAAAAAGGCACTTTTTTCCATGTACTTAAAATATTTTAGTAACTTTTAAAATAAACAAACAAACAAAATTGTAAAACACGGTGATATCTATTATGGTGTATGTAAAATAATGCGTATTTATTTACAAGTACATTATCTTAAAAGTAACACTTTAGTGAAATTAGCAATTTGAGTTGAAATTTCTTAAAATTAAAAAAAAATTAAGTTCAAAGGCCATTTCAGTTAAAAACAAAGTTTTCTAAGTGGCAATTATTAAAAAAATGGTCACCAAATGCAGATGAGTAGTCAATTATTTTTAATACTAAAACATCAACGCACAAAACATTGTAGAATATCTTTTAAATAAGTTGTATTTATTTTGTAACTTTTTGTTGTATTTTGCACACAAAATTGATGTTTTTTGGGTTGAATCTCGAAATAAGCGCGTACGAAAGAAATAAGCGCTCATAGAACAAAACATCATCATAAAATTGCATTAAGATAAAAAAACCTAAAGTTGTTAAAACTGAAACACTTCTATCATCAAACGCTTTTTTATCATCAATTTTAGCATGAAACGTTTTGATACAACTGGCTCACAGTTACCCAAAATGGTGTTTAGCCCAAACCTCATGACCCAAGAAAATCCTTTGGGTTGTTGAAAGATACAACTTATAGTTTAAAAAAGTGTAAACCTTGAAATCAGGCATTAAAGTATGCCAGAGAGAATTGCATGTAAAATTTCTTCAAAAATAAGGTTTTTTAAGGCCCAAATGACAACTGAGTTTTGCATTTTTATAGTATATTTATTTATTCATTTTCTTAAAGTATATCAAATTGTTTATTAATTTTTTGACAAAAATATTTTAACATCTTGCATAACAGGTATTTGATAAACATACAAAAATTCTTTTTAATCTGAAAGGATTAGAAATATCACATTTTGAGAGACTTGTAGCAATAATTTTTCTGTAAAAGTTCTTTATTTGATGACAAAAATCCTTGTAAATAATTGTCATAAGAGCAAATTAAGTGGATGCTTTACATGTGTTTGCCATTGAAGTCTGCTAAACAGTGTTTTAGTCTTGTTCTGTAATTTGTATTTGTGGAGTCACATTTAAATCGATCCCAACAAGCTTGAAAAGTGTGGTGGAGGATTTCAGTAGACTGTTTACTGTAAATTCCAAGTGAGCATCCTTTTCTCTGAATGAAGTGCTCAACATGATAAAAGACAGCATGAATTTTTAGGGTTGTGTTAAATGTGGCTCAAAAAAATGATGCTTTGAATTCTTGAATTTTTTCCTGATAGTTGGGACACAAAAAATTTTTTCAAAACAAGATTTAACAACTTTTTAAAACCTTTGCAAAATATCAGTTATTGGAATGGCTTTGTGTGCTGAGAGACTTTCACCACATTGAAGAAGATCATTAGATTTTTTCAACGTTTTTCGGCAATCAGGACCATTGAAATGTCCACCATGGTAAGGCTGAGGATTAATATGATGCTTTTTAAGCCATTCATTTAGAGAATCAAATACATTCTTAAGACATTTTAGAATTTAGTTGACAACACCAATCATCAGGTGCAGTTCCATAGGAGGGATAATGTCAAGCACAAGTAAGTTGTCAAAATTTGTGAACAAAATTGGAAGGTAAACCGTGTTTTCAAAATATTTTTCTATTTTCATATTTTTTCCGACAGTGACATAGTCATTAAATGGTTTTTTGGTTGTTCTAATTGTTCTTGAGGATCCTGTTTGATGCAGATCTCTGGAACTGATGTTGCACCAGCATTACGGATGCATGCTGGAGGGAAAGTTAATGCCACAGATAATTTTTGCAAGTTTCATGTCACATGATAAAACAAATTGTAGCTCATCTGTATGCACAGATCCATTAAAATTTTGACATTGTCATAAGTTTCAGGCATATCCTTGCAAATTGCTACCAGCAACTGTTGATTAACATTGGAAGCTTTAGAACAGTTTTTGTAAATAAAATTTTTTGAGGATGTTGATGTTTTTGATTCAGAAGTGTCTGAGCTCATAATTTCTAAATTCATCTTTAAAAATCCTCCCCCTCCATCAATGCCCATTTTGTTAATGTGATTCAAAGGAATGTCTCTTTTGCTCATCATTTTCTCATAGACCTCTCTGATTCTTTTGTATTGAATAATTATTTTCAAAGACCTTTTCTAAGTCACACATCATAGATGTGATTTCAAAATCATCAAGATATTCTTCGGTTAACTTTTGTATTTTTTTCACGGAAATTTGTTTCAACTAGTTTTTTGCCACTAATTTTTTTTAAATTGGATGCCACCATAAATGTTTTGTTGTTAGACAAACCAGTACTGACTTGAACTTGCACCATATTTTCAGCTGTAATGCTTAAAACTTGCTCTGCTACCTTCAGCTGTTTTTGATGATCCTAAAAAACAAAAAATAATCAAAGAAGAAAAAGTTAAAAACAATTTAAGGTGATGTAAGATGTTTGGCAATACATTTGTAGCTGATTGGACTGGAAAACAATTTCCATTAGAAGTTTGACGGAGATTTGTTCCCTTTGGAGAAGTTGTACAAAGAACATGTTTGGCACTAGTTTCAGGAGCCACCTGTTTTTTGATGCTAACTCAAATAGATTTTTCTTAAGTGTTGATTTTTTTCAGGAATGAGGTTTTCCCTTGCTAACACTAGTCTGACAGCTTGAACAACATTTCTCTACCTTAGGCAGTTTTTTTTGTCTGAATAGCTTGTTGCAATGTCATTGGATGAACAGCTCTTCCTTTAACTCTTGCAACGTCACAAATTAAACACTCACAAACGATAGCTGCCCTTGTTTCTTTGGATGGTTTTATAAACTCAAAATCAAAAATCTCTTGAAGTGGAGCAGCATGTCCTTCTGATGGATGATCTGCAACTTTTACAAACACCTTTAGGGACACGGGCATCTTCAAAATCAATATATTTTTTCAAACTTTCCAATAATTTTTGCTTAAAAAACTCAGTTAATTCACGTTGAGCCTTTAAAAAATAAAATAAAAGAGACAGCTTTATGGTTTTCTTTAAGGTTTCTTTGATAAATGATTCATACTCATAAGGTTTCTTTGATAAATGATTCGTACTCATAAGGTTTCTTTGATAAACGATTCGTACTCATAAGGTTTCTTTGATAAATGATTCGTACTCATAAGGTTTCTTTGATAAATGATTCGTACTCATTACTGTATACCTTAAAATACAAAGTACTTTTGTCAACTTGTTAATCCTCCAAAATTACTGCCAGATTGATTTGATATTTTCCGTAGTTCTTAAAAAACAAGTTATAACACAATCAGATTGAATCTACAGTACAATTAATTTCTTAAATAATTAGTAATTTAAACATTGCGTGCAGTAAAAATGCAAAACTGAGTTGTCACTTGGGCCATAAAGCCACCTTATTTTTAATGAAGTTTTAAATACAATTCTCTCAGGCTTATCTAAATGCCTAATTTTAAGATTTATATTTTGTAAACTAAAAGGTATACTCTTTCAACAACCCAAATAATTTTCTCGGGTCATGAGGTTAGGGCTTAATAAAAATTTGGGGAACAGTGGGCTTAGTACCAATTCCTGCCAACTCCCGATAAATTAGTGCTATTTTAGTGCAAAGCATTTTAGGATGTCTTGCGGAACCAAATAATCAATATAAAACGCAAGAAAATGATATAATATCAATTTTTGCATATCATACTTTAATATAATTTTGAAATGAAGTAAACAGATATACTTGTAACTCAGCTATTGCATAAATCTTTTTAATAACATATTATCACTTTACTCTTTTCTTATTAGTTTAAGTATATATTCCCTATTTAGATACTTAGTAAATAGCTGATGATGCTGAGAAAAAAAAAGAGACTTTTTTTAAATGTTTTTTTGAAAAATAACTCAAAAATAAAATTAAGCTTGAATAATACGAGCCGACTTTTTTTTACGTCTTGTTTCGTGGTGCCATATCTCGATTGTAAAACCTTATAAAATAAGGTATTCTCATATAAACAAAGTCTCTAATTATACTTTCTTTCAAGTGAAAGGCATGGTCAACATGCTCATTACAAAGATATGTAAAATTGTAATCACTTTTTATTATTTCAATAATATGTATAATATTTCTTTTAGTTAATAAAATTTTCATTTAGGTTAGAAAACCAGTTTCCATTTTGTGAAGCAAGTTTTGTGAAAAAGAATCAGTATTAAATTACTTTCACTTGGTGTCAAACTTGAAAGAACTTGAATAAATTTTTGACAAATTTGAGCCTTCATTATCAAATAATCAGCAATTGGTTTCACCTCTTTAACTGAATGTGAGAAAACTAAATCACTTAAGCATTTTGTAATACACAAGGTTCTAATTTTTTTTAACAATGCAGATGGCTGTTTGAAAATTACTTGTTCATTTCTAGAGTATCTCAAACACTATGTTGGTAATTGAGTCAACTGTAACTGCAACAGATAAATCTGATTCTGGGAGACAATTACTGTTAGAATTAGATTGCTCTGTTAAAAGGAGTACTAACACATTTTAATAAGCTGATTTGAATTGAGTTGTTGTTATACCTTTTTGACTGTGAGCACCACAAAAATGCCACCCCTTGATCCAAACTCTTAAATCTTCAATCTGTTGTATAAACTTATTATTTAGCGTTAAAGCAGAATGTGTTGGTTTATCTGCTTTTGGTTTATAAGAATTCAGTATGTCAAACAAAATATCCATATTTTCAATAAAAAAGGCTGTAGACAAAACATTTTCAGACAATAGTTTGACAGAAACATATACATTAAAAGTAGTAGCAACTTGACTACTAAATATTTGTGTTGCCAACTCTACCTGCATGGCCAATTGTGATCCTGGATCTAAATGACAATCAGTCAATTTTGGAACATCAAGTCAGACAGCATTAATCTTGTCCAAATTATAGAGTTCTTTCAGATGCTTCCACAAGATTATCTTACCATCAGATAAAATGTCATGTTGCATTAATTATTTCTGATATTTTTTATTAGATGTGATGGATCAAATATTATATATACTTTTGCTTCTGTAGTTGGGTGTGTAATTTGTTTCAATAATGAAAATCCTAGAAATTTGAGAGCTCTAACATTACTTGAGCTATGATCACAAACAAGACATTTTATAATTAAACCTGTTGTATGTATATGAATCATAGCATTATTTACTATCCTAGCTAAATTGGTTGAACACATGGAATTATTACTATAAAAATAAGCAATTGGTTGTTTCCGTTTTGTTGATAACCCTTGGACCATCAATACAAGACCTTAGTTCACTGGTTTAATATTAGATTGAATTCCAATGACCTTGTCACTGTTTTTGTCAAAATCAAGATGTTGCTTTAAAGATATTTCATCAAAAAAAAGGCTACAGTTTCATTTTAGTTTTTTCATGGTGCCCACTCTCATTTTTAACAAAGCCATAACCATATTGGATAATCCAGGCTCTAGGCTTCCAAAAGATTTTTTAAGAAACATTAAAATCATGCTTGTAGCAGGTAATGAAAACACTCTTCTAAGCAATTTGAAAGCTTGTGGGCTGCGATACATAATCCTCAAAGCTAAAAGTTTATCTTTTACAGTCCAAAATTTTCCTTTTTTTACATGGTTATTCATACATAATTGACTTTCAAAAAATCGTAGTTGTGTGTTTGTTGATATTTTTTTAAATAAACTGATAATGTGTTCTTTTGAACCATCACGCATTTTTTAAGACTTTTTGCTTTGACTTTAGGTTCTCTAACTTTTTTTTAAGTTGACAAATCTTTACTTGAGATAACAAATACTTATTTATAAAAGAGGTTTTGATAGCTGTTACATTATTTGTGCTAATAGTTTAAATTTAATTGCTTCTAATAAATTCAACTTTTTTGTTGACTTCTTTTTTTGGTATTTCATCTTGTAAATGGAGTCTGATTCTTGGTTATTTTTTTTTTAAATTTAAGATAGATGGTTAATTTGGAAAATTAAAAATTGATGGTACAGCAGTTACCAGTGCTATTTTACCACCATGAAAAGAACAAAATGTAAGCGTAACTCAAAAATGAACCAAAAGGGGGAAAAAAAAGGGGTGTAAAATGACATGTATGTAAAACTCAAGTGAATGAGATTAAAATTTTTTTCAAAGAATTGTTTCTAAATTATGAATAGTTTTTAATTATATAAGTTCATATTATATCCAAGAGTAAAAAAACCTCTAATTAGCAAAATCATTTTTTTAAAAAATAGTCATAAAACCAAAATATTTTAAGTCTCGCTCTTTGTCATCCTTTTTTTTTGTCAATAAGACGCAAAAATGGTCTCTAATTTAGCGGTTGCGGACATTTTGGAGGAGGCTTCCAAAATTTCCTCTAGCGATGGCCGCAAGTGGCGTCCGCCTCCCTATTAAAAGCAACCTTCTGAACATTCTGCCTCCAAAAAAAAATTCCTGCGGCGGCCATCAATTAGGAGGCGGAAACTATTAGAGGTAGAAGCAAGAACATTCTAGGCCCAAAAATTTTTGGTTGACGGCTGACAATAACTTCCACCTCCCAAAAGATTTGGTCTTTCCTCATAACATATCATTGCTGTCGGGAAGTATTATCAGCTCTTTTTAGAATTTGATAAATAAATTGAATAAAAAATGATTTTCAGTGCTTTTTTTATTAATGTTAAAAAAAATTAAAATTTTATAAATTGCTGGGAAAACTGCTTTTACTGACTGTACGTTGTTATAAAAATTTATCATAACATGTTAACATATATTTGATCCGATGATGAGTCTCCTTCTTGCTCCGACAATCATTTTATTTGTTAAAGTATGTGATTTTGTAAATAATTTGTACCAAGAAAAGTAAAAACAAGCAAAATCCCTGGCACTGAGTGTTGAGCAGGCGAGGTTATAGGTAAACTTATTGAGTTAGATTATGGGTAAAATTGTTATAAAAAAAGATATGAAAAAACCGATTGTTATGAATTTTTCAAAGAAAAATAAAATGACTGAAAATCATGAAATAATATAATAGGAATTCAAAAACCTTTCCTTCAAATAGCGCAAAAACCTGACATGAGTTACATTCTGAAAAATATTTTTTTTCGGAAAAGCCTACTTAAAATAAATCTAACTTTTAAAAAAAAAGGTTGAGTAAAATGCAGAGAAACTTCCAGACTTCCGTGTTTTAAAGAATTATTTTCCATTCGGGCACATAGATTGCTTTTGTCAGCAAAATGACGTAACTTAAGTTACCATCTTAAAAGCGTTTTTTTAAATTTCACGACTGTTTAAAAGAGTTTCTAGCAAAGTTAGTTCGTCATCCTAGTACTTGTGTGAATTTCCTTTTAAAAAATGCCGAGAGGATCCAGATCAAGTGGAGGAAAGTCATCATTTTCTAGTCCTTCTAGTCGTTCAGCCCCAGCTAGAAGTGCGGCACCTCCAGCAAGAGCTGCACCACCACCATCTCAAAATCTTCCTACTCAGCAACCTGCTGCTGCCCTTGCTTCTCCAGCACCACGGCAGCCTGGTTTATTTGCTCATATGGCATCAACAGCTGCTGGTGTTGCTGTTGGGTCAACTGTGGTATTTAAGCATTAACTTTTTTCTTTTTTTTAAATTTTAAAATGGTTGTTAACAGGTTTTATAAACTTAAGAAGTTTGATTGGTTAGTGCGTAAGAATATTTCAAAAAACATGTCAGGACAAATAGTGACTCATTATTATAATTATAATTATAATAATAATAATTATTATTATTATTATTATTATTATTATTATTATTATTATTATTATTATTGTTATTATTACTATTATAATTATTTTTATTATTATTATTTTATTATTATCATTATTTTGTTAATTAACATATAAATCTAATATATTTGATGAAAACAAGTCACATTTTAACCAGAATGCATTAAACTAAAGAGTGTATCACAGATACAAACGTTCTGTGAGAGTTGTCAACTATTTGTCTTTTGATTGATTGATTGAATGTATAACCTATTTTAATGTGTATCTGACTATCTTTTGTGGATGAAGATGAGTTTTACTTGTTAAGAAACCAAATCAAAATACAAAAAGATAAAGCGAATAATAATTTAGAAATTTATAGTTCCAATAAAAAATAGGATTATTTTTTCCTCTGACTTTTCTTTAAAGAGATTAAGTTTAGGATTCTTCAATATTTGTAACTTTTGTACAATGCTCACAGTTATTTTTTTCAGGGTCACACATTAGGTCATGCACTAACATCATCATTTTCAGGCGGAAACAAATCTAGTGATCAACCAGCCCAACAACAAGTGACGCAAGAGCGCAATCCTCAAAATCCTTGTGAATATGAAATGAAGCAATTTTTGGAATGTGCACAAAATCAAACTGATGTATCTCTTTGCCATGGATTTAATGAAGCTTTAAAACAGTGTAAATTATATTACAACTCTACATCCTCTGCTGGAGGTAACATCCTTGAAATAACACATTTCAAACTTAGTGTTAAATTCAAAATATCTTTAAGTTTTTAACTTTATCTTTCTTTTTTTTTTTTTTTTTAGGTCAAATGATGCATTAAGCTACATTCAAAGAATTTCGTAGTTTTTTTTAAAAACTGTAAATGTATGGAAGTAAATAACAAGTTAAATTATTTTTTGTCATTTGTTGATATACTTTAAATCAAAACATATACCTATAAAAAGCTTAATTTGTCATTAGCCATACTTTGAACAATTTTTAGCAGTTCATACACTAGTAGAAAAAAATCAAGGCAAAAAAAAAATTTCCATCAGTGATGGCTCACATTTTTGAGAATCTGTCTCATCTGTTCTCATCTTAGGAGTATAAAATGTTTTATGGCCATCCTGTTTAAAAGATAGTATTTGAAATATTTGAAAATTAATAATTTTAATGAAAAGTATTTATGCTCAAATGTTTTTTTCAAATATATATGCAAACAAGAAACTACATTTTCTACTGTGTATTTATTTGTGTAACATGATTCTATTTAAAAATATTAGTAACTTAGTCAACGAATGCCTATTCAATCTTTCTTTAAAAAAGTGTTTTAAGCTGTATTTTCGTAGATGTGTGAGATAATCTTTGCAATCGTGCACTTTATATCCATTTTTCCGTAAACCCAGTGCTTTGGATGTTAATCTGACTATGTTTAAAAAAAGCAATGTCTGATAAGGGTTTTCTCTCGTACTTTTGTTGAGAGCCAGTTCGCTGTATGCTTCTTCCTAGTATTCTTGAATCCTTAAGTAATAGTTTTAATTAAGATTCAATCAAAGCTCTCAGACACTTAAATGCCTTTACTGCATCAAAAGATTCGCCATCCTCAAGGAAACGTTGATCAAACCCTCGAGGGTGAAAGTTCGAGAGTTGCTAACTTTATTATGGGAGGTTTGATCTTGAAAACTCTAACTTGGTATTCCACACGTTTTTTTTTTTTAACCTCTCCGCGTTGATCGAAGTACCTGAAGGTATGCAATATTTTTGCTGCCACTAAAAAATAAATTTCTATGAGCTTCATAACTTCTTGCACCTTTTTTTTATGTTGCTTTTATTGTTTTTGGGTTGCGTCTGATAAATCTAAAAGTGGACAGTTAACACTGATCAGCTGATAATTTGCACTTCGTCGTCACAATTCTCAAGCGGATTTATAAACATCAGAAAAAGATCAGATTATTTCCAGTGTACGATGTCTTTTTTTTTTGGAGATTAAAATTTTGCATCTCTCTATTGTTAGCTGCATACCAAAAAAAATGGGGGAAAAGATGTGAAGAAGCACTTTCTATTCGAAAAAGTATGAATATCTGCTAACTTTGTTTCAAACGCACAAAAGTATCGATTACTGTTCATAACTCGCACCTAATTTTTTCCAGGTTCATTTTCCAGATTTGATTGAGGTGCAATAATAATTAGTTTATAAGAGGCAGATAGTGAAGGATCGGAGAACAAAGATGTTTAAGCTTCTTCTTTGGGTCGCTTTACAAACAAAGATTCTTCTTTGGATGCAGCTTTAGCTGTATCTCCTCCTGCATCAAACTTTTCTTTCAGGGAAACATTAAGTTTAGAACCAAAATAAAAAAAAAAGTGGGCTAAAACTTATTCACAGTACTGTATATGAAGATGAAACATCATGACGATATATAGCTTTTGGGGCGAATGTGCAATAAAGTAATTTATTTATTTTTGTAACAGGTGAAAATAACACCTAAAATACCATCATAGAAACTGGTCTAAAAAAAAAAAGTTGATTAAAAAAGGCAATTCATTAAACTTTCCTAACATTATTAAGCTTGTCCATCAGGTTTTCTCGTCTCAGTTTAATGCTGCAGTGGTAACAACCCTAATCTATTTACACACCTCTTTCATACTTTTATTAGCTTAAGGAAGATTAAAAGAATCACACGCAAAAATTGTTGGCTTCTGGTTATGAGTTTAAGAATAACCAGATATTAATCTTGTAAAAAAAACTAAACTTTCACACATTGTATTTACAATGCTATTCCCCAATTCTCTCCAATATTTTTCAAAATTGAGTTCCAGAAATTTAAACCAATACTAGTGGAAAAAATTTTTAAAAAAAAACTTAGTATTTTCCACTTGGGCATGGGGTTATTTAGTTTTCCTCTCGACTCACAAAACATTTATTTAGCGGATTTTTAATTGCTACGCAATGTAGTAAAATTTTGAACAATATGTAAGAATAAAAACTAGTAAAAATTCAAAATGTTTTATCGTAAACATTGGGGAAAGAATAAACATCCATAATGGTTATCAGTTTTTTCTGTATAAATTTCTATTCTTAAAGACGCTAAAGTAAAATAACATAACAGACGTTAAAATAAAAAATAGAACAAAACAAAACAAAAAAAAAAAATCAGAAAGCTTGGAGAATTACTTAATTGAATAAAAAGAAATTTTGAGAAAAATGAAATATGAAAATAATAATCGTCCGTAAAAAATTTAGTAAAGAAAGAAATGTTTTTCAGGTGGTAATATTTTTATATTTATTTTTTGATTTTTATTCAGTACATAGCTTAAATTAGGATAAACATAATGCGCTGCTTTCATTTTGAAAAATATTTTGACTTAGCTTAACAAAGTTTTTCATTTATAAATATGTCATCGCAATAGTCGTACATTTTGAAATTTTCTTAAGCATTTCTTCGTCTTAACATAATTGTTTTTAGATCTATGTTTTGTATTGGGTTAGAAAAATAGTTTTTTCAGCATGCGCCATTACAAAAGGATCTCATTTAAACACAGCATGTTCTAAAAAAAAAAAAGATCTGTTTACTACCTTTTTATGTGGGTTACTTGCTGAAGTGTTAAGTTTATTAAAATTAAAATAAAATCATAGAACTCAAAATACATGAAAAAAACATTTCTAAAATCTTGAAAAATATCGAATTACAAAATCTGCACTTTTAAAAATATTGCGCGCTTCGCAGACAAATGAAACCTATTCCACTATTCTTCCAACAGGAAGGTATAAAAGTTGATGCTTAACAGACAACAAAACCAAATAAACTCTCAAGAAGAGGAAATGAGAATTGGGTTTTCATATTTTTGATTACAAAACTTCATTTTTTACTCTTCTTGATTTGTCACTTTGAAAACATTTATACAAAATCCATCAAGAGCGGTTCATTGAGTGGAAGATGAGATTAATGAAGATACTGATGTTAAATTACGTGACTCCCGATCGAGATTTTGTTAGCCTATTAAACAAGCTCCCAAACTATTTATTGGGAGCTTGTATGGTAGGCTGTATCTATAACTTACAAGAATTTACAGTTAAGTGCAGCATTGCGTGAAACTTTAAGTAATGTATTATAATAAATAAAGCCAGAAGAAGTGAGACAGACAATTAAACAGCATAAGTTTAAATTCAATTACAACCTGGGCAATGAAGTTATCAAGTTATTTGCTGAATCTAAACCATTAAGAAATGCTATCAAAATCTAAAGTGGACTTCTGAAACCTTCGTCCCTATGATGATTAACTAATCATGTCAGTACTGGGAAAATCAGAAGTTGTAAATTAAAACATAAGCTGCATTACAAGTAGCATGAAAAAATATTAGTATTAGTCAGTTGATAGTTTTCAGCACTGAACACTGAGCTTGACACAAAATTACAGTCGGAAGATTTAAGAAAAACTAAAAAGGGTCGCATGGAGAATGAGTTGGAATTATTATACCGCTAAAAGGTGTGTAATCATATAAGTATGTTAACAGACATTAATGATTCAACGAGACTGAATTACTACCAAAGGGGGACTTCTACAGTCTACTAACTCGAGATTATATCCCAGACGAATATCAACACGGGCAGGAAGTTTGAAAGGCATTCATGTGTATTTTTCTTGGTGATTACCACAATCTATACTTGAAGACTGATATCAAACTACAAGCTAATTTGTTCATAGTAATGAATTGATATAATAATGAATTGATCATAATAATGAATTGATCGTAATAATGAATTGATCATAATAATGAATTGATCATAGTAATGAATTGATCATAATAATGAATTGAGACAGTGCAATACCTCTCGTTACCTGGCATGTCCTGAGATACTGTCCTAAATAAAACTAAAAATATGCTTGAGCTATTGACAGATAATGAAATGCGTCTGATCATGGAAAAAGGCTTCTGTGGTAAGATTTCGATGGTAACTAAAAGATTTGCCAAAGCCAACAACCCACAGTGTCAGTAGCATGAACGTTCAAAACCTCATAATTGTGTCATAAATCTCGATTCAAATAATCTGTAGGGCTGGACTATGAATCTTATATCACAAGTAGGAGGATTCCAGTGCTCCAATCCTGAACTTATTACAGATTAAGTATTAGCTACTCCTGATGATGCAGAATATAGATATATTGTAGAAGTTGGTATAAAGTATCCTGAACGCTTGCACAACACTTATAGCAAATATTGATTAGCACCGGAGGCAATCGCTGTACCTGAACTATCTATTAGTGACTATCAAAATAGTTTGGTAAATGAAGTGTTGGTAAACTCATCGAAGGAAAAAAACTGGTCTCAAACTTATGTAAAAAAACAAACGATATATTGTACATTACCGAAACCTAGAGCTTTATCAAACGCTGGGTAAACGCATGTAACCAAAATCCGTCAAGTGGTCAAGTTTAGGCAGACTGGATGGCTCCATATATTCAGCAGGATATAATTTACGGGCAACAGCATGCCGGGAAGAATTATCCAAATCAACCTTACTCTTCAGAAAAGTACAATGAACCTTACGTAACGAGTTCACATATAGTTCCAACAGTTTTTCATATTCCTCGTTATGGATCGCGAGTTTCTCATGACAATTTTTCTAATCGTTTAATTTGCGTCTAAAAAGCCATTTAAACTTCCTTGATGCATTATCTTTTGGGTGTTTCGGAGAACGACCGAAAACCATCTTCTGTTGCAACCAAGCTACCATTAGCAGAGAAAGTTGAACAATACCTGTTTAAGGAAATATCCTGACACCACATGATCAGTGCAACTTCTGATTCCAGAATAAACATTTGAGTTAGTAAGACCGGCTTTAAGCTCCTATTTATCATCAGAAACGGGAATGTTATATTGTTTTAAAATTGTCACTTACGGAGACAACAGCCTAGTTTATGCTTTCCATGCTCAAAGTCTTCTTTCAAATGCTAAAAAATACCTAACCTTGAAAAAAAAACTCTGAGACTTAACAACCTTACAAAAACAAAAAACTTACAGCAAACATAACAGAAACAAACTTCACCACCTGAGTTTGTATTTGATGCTATTATTATCCTTCTTTTGTAATTGAATGTCTTGCAATGGGCGACTCAACAGAGTTTAACAACCCGTTTCCAAAGAAACGCGTTTATCTCGCGTTTTGTGAAACAAAAAAAGAATTAAAAAAAGTTAATTGAGTTCTAGAGCACCACTATAAACAAATTTATCACTTGAGTTAATGACGTTACCCACCAAATATTTTGAAATAATAAGTAAAAGAATAGCACCTGCGATTTTCTGTATTTAAATTTCTGGATTAATTTTAAATCGTATTGAAAAGCCTCGCGTAGTGGTAGAAACTATTTAGTTTGATTGATGACCTATGATTTGCAACGTTTTAGTTTGATTGATGACCTATGATTAATGACAAAAAAATTAATATAACGTTTTCAAGAGTAAAAAAGTATTTTTTAAAAAGATTTAATAAATTTATTGATTCAATTTTAGTTTCAATTGATCGAGAAAACAAGTTTAAATAAAATCTGAATCAGCTTTGCTTGGAATTGCGACGCATTTTATTAATTAGAAATTATACAGATTTGGATGCTAATAATGTCATTATGCTGTAACTAAAAACGAACTAAATAATGTAAACCAGAAACTCGTAATTTAGTTTTAAAAAAACGCTTTAAAAAGCCGAGCATACAGTGTTGACGAGAGATTATCTCTAGAGCTTATAAAATAATGGTAAGCTATCAACTTCAGAGTCAACTGGAGACTTAATATATTAATAAATTGAAGACCATAATTATTATCTTAAGGTGTTATGATTACAATTATTTCAAGGAGGATTATCTTCTTAAATTTGTCGCAAGTAATCGAGCTAATTTGAGTTGCAAATAGACTGATGTTTGATTTCTGCATCATGAATCCGTACATCTAATGTGAAGGAAAAACATATTTTTAATAAAGACAATTGTCTCGATTTCTAAAAACCCGAAAATTCTAAAAATTTGTAGCACAAAAACCTAAAATATATATATATATATTTTTTTACTATAAAATTATATATTTTTTTTACCATAAAATTATTTTTTTTTTTTACTATAAAATTATATTTTTTTTTACTATAAAATTATATTTTTTTTTACTATAAAATTATACATTTTTTTTACTATAAAATTATTTTTTTTTTACTATAAAATTATATTTTTTTTTTACTATAAAATTATATTTTTTTTTTACTATAAAATTATATTTTTTTTTTACTATAAAATTATATTTTTTTTTTACTATAAAATTATATTTTTTTTTTACTATAAAATTATATTTTTTTTTACAATAAAATTATATATTTTTTTTACTATAAAATTATTTCACTTGCTTCGGAATTCATATTACAACATAAATACAATTTTTCTGGTTATCAAAGCTAAATGGTCAAACACGACATTTCTAAAAATGTTAATGTAATAAATTTTTCTAAAATGGATATAAATTATATGGAAAATAATCTTTGAAAAATCCATTCAAAATTTCATCATTGGATAAACGTTTTTCTTGGGTCCGAAAAAAGCCGAAAATACTATGTGAAAAGATAAAAAGTTATCAATTTATAAATTGATAGTAAATCCGTATTATTTTTTAAAATCACCTAGAACGTACGATTGTGTTTTATTAAAGTTAGTTATCTTTTTCTGAGATTCGTTCGAAAGAGGAAAAAGAGGGTTCTCAGAAAAAGAAAAGTAATTTTTTTTTTCTCTCTTTTTAAACAACTTTACTTGACTTCAGTTGATTCTCACTTCCTACTCTTGCTATAATAAATACCAAATCCTTCAAATCGGACAAAGCAACATTTGGATCTGTGGAATCTGTGGAATCAATTATAAAGGATCACAGGGTTTAGTGCCTCGCTGAAACTTTGCCAGAAGTTCTCATCAGATAAAATTTTGCCAATACTGGTTTTGTAAATTCATAAAAAATTACTATGATATACATTTTAGCTTTGCATTTATATAAGTCACTATGCAAGAATTTTATCATGTTGAAAATGGCTCTAAGACTTTTAATCTCCAGAACACTCTGACTTTAAGTAATCATATGGGTGGACATATAAATGCAAAACTCTCTCTCTCTCTTTTCTGGTCAATTTGGTAAAAACTGTTAAAAATCAACATGCGTCGCTATTTTAAAGAACAGTTCGGTAAAATTCCAAGAGCGACTGACAATATTTTTTGTTATTTTTTTTCTATAGAAAACGAAAAGCTTAAAAATAAAAATATTTTTGTACAAAGATTAGGGTAATTCCATGTAAAAGTGGGACAAAAAAATTAAAATTTTAGGCATTTCACAAATTGGTAGCATTTTTAGAACTTTGACAAGCTGAATGGTTTTGAAATTGTATAAACAAAGATTAAATTCCAAGAATTTGATAGAGTTCCAAGAATTTGATTAAATAATACCTAGTACAACTTCGTCTCTTACTTCACTTACTCTATTCTATACTACATTTGCTATATCTATTCTACAAAGGTGGAGTTCTTGAGAAACTTGAACTATATGATAAGATCTACGACCAATAAGTACAAAGTGATTCATCTACCAATCAATTTCTGAGAAGTCCACCATTATCAGAGTCTTTATTAAATGAAGTAGTGTTAGACAAAAACGATGAGGATTGCGGCTTTAAAGGAATTTTTTCATACACAAGTACAATCATCTCAGGTCCGAAAAACCAGTAAAAAAACCAGTAGAAAAAAAGATTATTGCTTTTCTTGCTCCTCTTGCTTTACCATCAGTTTCTACTCCTGGTAAATGCAGCAAGTTTAATAATTGGAAAACCGTCTGCTGCTCTAGAAAAGCTTTTTAGCGGATCTGGTAACAGATCCACTGGCAGAAGAAACAACTTGGATCCTGAAAACGTCCAAATGTTATCTTTTACTCAACAAAGTGTAACACATTGGCGCTACGTTTTACTAAGTGGCCAATTGACAATGATAAAGAATATTTGTCAGAACTACCCGCAAGATTTGCCTTTCGAACTGAAACTGAAAGTTAGAATCAGGACAATCTAAAATTATGACCAACCGGACATCAGAAATGGTAAAGAAAGTCTAGTCAAGACTGAGCTGGACCACCAGGTAAGAACGGAGTTTCTAACTCGTTAACAATCTACATCATCAGGCTCAATTAAATCCACATTTAAAACGTGAAAGTAAAATGTTTAGAAAATAAACTTGACAGGGACTCATTTAGATTTGATTTTTAATCATCCTTATTCTTGTTATCGTTCGATTCATTAAATATAATTTCAAGAAAGAAAAGTAAAAAAACTTTTTTCAGTAAGTTTCGAAAAGCTCTGAGAACAACCGAAAATATTTTTTTAATGTTGACATATTTCAGACTTCGCAAAAAGTTATCGTTTTTTGAATAATTTTAACAAAACCCGTTCCTAATAGAAAAAAAAACCCGTCAAAGAATCCAACGAGCCTTTGTCACATGCTTACCTTGTATAAGTGTTTCAACTCTTCAAGGTATTGCGTCCATTTTATTATTATTTTTTTTTTAAATTGAGTCCATATTATTTTTAATTTAGTCAAGCTTATTTTCTTAACATATGTTTGTATACATATAAACTTGACACAGCAAACACGTTGGTGTTTAAAAAGCATAAAAAGTATTTGCCATGTGACAAAGAGCGCCATCTTGAAAAAAAGAACTTTTTTTGAGTCACAGAAAGCATCAGTAATCCAAGGAAGGACATTAGTCTAAAAAACTTGCCCCAGATACTCTTAAGCACCTATCTTTTAGCCTGTCTTCAGAAAGATGTGTGGTATCTTTTCTCCTGAAGAGACAATGAGTCCGAAAACCATAACATGTGCACGATGCTTAGTTTTTTAGCTCTGATTTCATCAGGGACCATCTTGGGATTCTTCTTAGTTTTAAAATGATTAGTTTGGCTGTTGCTGACCAAAAATCATTAGTGAAACATTTTTCGTCTAAGAACTACAAAACTGATTTTTTTTTTCCCCTCCACACTTGAAGTAGTTTCTTGGAGCATTTTACTTTGATAACATTCAGAAGGTCAGTGAAAAGAAAAAAGTTTTGTTTTTTTGCGAAAGAGCTTGCACCAATCTTCGTTTTGATAAAATGTTGCTTTAGACACTTTGAGCACTTTTGTCATTCTTCTCACTTACCTGATGAAGTTCCTATCAATCCCATTTTTAATGGCATTAAGTTGCCTGGGTTTGAAAACTGAAGGCTCCCTTTCTGATCTTGCCTTACACTTGACATGACCTAGCTCTTAGATTGTAAATTGTGCTCAGAGATGATCCAACTTCTTAACTATCTGTGAAAATGGTGCTTACGCGCGAAGCAAAGCAACTCTTTACGTTTGGCTTTAATTCTCAGAGATGGGATTAAGTTATGCAACAAAACTTTTTCTCGTCAACTATTTGTAACTCAATCATATTATTTAATTAAATCGCGTGACTTTAACTTTTGGAAGGCCATTGGTTTTTAATAAAAAAAGAAAACTGACACCAGTTTATAAACATCTAAAACAGAGTTTAATCTCAACGAAAGAGTACATATTTACTTTGAAAATTTTAAAACTAAAAAAACGATCACGCTGATCTCCGTTTGGTTTAACACATAACTCGTTCGATATTTTTCTTTCCGCAAAACAATTTTAATTTTTTTCCATTTCAGCGTCAACCTTAACTCTTTCCTAACCATAAGCCGCTAGCAGCGGCTTTTATTTTTTAATAATTTTGACCACAAGCCGCTGGTAGTGGCTTTCTGATATGCTTCATTATTTATAGTTTTTTGAATATTAGTACTAATTTATGACTCATTTCATGAATTTATTCAAATAGTGTACTTAATTCTCTGCATAATTAGTCAAAAATAACAGCCATATTGTATAAATTATAGCAAGATATAATAACAAAATTTGTACTTTTTTTAAACCGCTTTCAAAGTAAAGCCGTCGAAAGTAATGCATAGTACCAATTAAGCTTCTAAATTAATCCTTGAATGGTTAAATGAAGATCATAGTGAATCAGAAAGTGAGTTTAAAAGCAGTTCTAGCTCAGAAGATTTAGAATATTCAATTGTCTCGTCCCCTTTGATTATCAAAGGCGACGATACTTCTTTTACAGAAGCTGCTCCTATAAATAAAAGAAAAAGAAAGTTTAAAGCTGGTATATCTGCTCATTATGACAATATTGACTTATGAGTACTTCTTGGAGAAGATTACAACGATATTCCAACACATTCGTTTCGTTTTTGTCCTTATAATAGACCTGGAGTCAATACAAACCTCGATGAAAGTTCACATATTTTAAACTCTTTTAAAGAACTTTTTAGCGACAAAATTCAAGATGAATTAGTTAGATTAATTAATTCTTTTGCCTTTTACAAAATGCAGATTAATAGTCCATGTTAAATTTCATCTATATATTTTTCTTGGGCCCTAATTAATGAATATGATCTTGCTAAGTTTATCGGTGTCATGATTTCAATGGAATTAGATAAAAGAACCTCAATTTAAAGGCTCACGTGGTCACTAACTGATGTATATCGCACTCCTTGATATAGCTCTATGTTTCCAAGAAATAGATTCGAGGCAATATACCATACAATTCTTCATGTTGCTCCATCTCAAGAAAGCCATGCAAAAGAAAAAAATTGAACCATTTATGAGAAATCTTATCGCAAATTATCAAAAAGGATTTTATCCACACGAAGATGTTTCTTGTATTACCATGATGCCTGATAATTCTACACAAGTTTCAAATCCAGTCTTAGAAAGATTCAACAATACAAGACGTTTGATTAAATATGTTGAAAGCGATAGAAAACGTGTGATCTGTAATACTCCTGTCAATAGAAAGCGTACAAATTTTATATGTTGTGGCTTCAGTAATGAACCTCATTTGCATCCTAAAGATTGTTTTTTGATTTGCCATTTCAGAAAAAATTTTTTCTGTTTGTGTTTAAAGCACATTTTACAAACTGTTTGATTTTTTTTTAACTTTTCAAAACTCAGTTCTAAAAAAAAAAAACTGGTTGTAGATTTTTTCTGCACTCAAAAGGAGAACAAAACTATTTTTTACTGTGTTTATTTTTATTTGCTTATGATAGATTCCATTGCCTATTTAAGTTGTTATAAATGTCTTTTAAATATATGTAAAAGAATTTTGCTTTTTGATTTTAATTTTTTTTTTCTTTCAATAAAAATACAATGTTTTTGAACTCTTCGCAGTTTTCAGTTTGAAATTTAACTTTTATATATTTAAAAAAAATTCTTTTCTTTAGCTTTTTTTTTTATATGTATATATATATACACAGTTTGTTACGTTTTCAAAAAGATTATTTCAAAGGGATTTATCACTTGAATTTCTATTAATTTTGAATAACATGTAATCTTAATTTTTTTTTTTTTTCTTAATTTAGATCGGTCACGGCAAAAAGCTTTTTTAAAAAAACTGCGGAAGTGAGAGTTAAAGTTACATAATTAAAATTCCTTACAGCGCTAGCTCACAAAACCACAAAAAAATTGGAAACAAACAATGGCTTTGTCGAACAACGTAGAATTCATCAGCAAAAAAAAGAACTTTTCGGAGTAAAAGAATATCTGGAACTTTTTTTTTGGCGGGAAATCATATTTGAAAACCTTGGCTTCGAATTCTAATTCTATTTCTATTTACAGCGCAAATATTTTGCGACATTTTACAGAGGATTTTGGTATAATTTATCGTGACATTTAACGGCCTTAATATTTATAAGAAAACTTTATAAGACCTTATTCTAATGGAGAACGAGTTTGATGATATCAAAGGTAATTACATATTTTTTACTTTTTTAATTTGAGACGGAGATTCGATTCTCACAAATAAATCTTGTTCTTTAGTTGAAAATCTTCCACAAGATGTGTTTACAACTCTAGCAGATTTGTTGACTTATGATTGGCAAAAAGTTGCTCGATGTCTGTTGGTTGATGACACAACAATTGACAATGTAATAGAAGAATTTAAAACAATAAGAGAACAAACTTTTCAAGTACTAAACCAATGGCGTAAAGATAATCCTTTAAAAAAATGGCGAGATGTTAAAACCGGACTAATTTGTTGTAAGCGGAAAGACTTGGTCCGGAAATGCGAACGAAGTACGTTTTTAAAGCTTTTTAATTTAAAGAAACTTTTTTTTTTCTTTTAGCTTTTAATTAAAGGAATTCGAATTTGAAAGAAAAATGTTAAACGTTAACTACGTGAGGTTCGTGTTCCAATAAAAAAGTTTGCTTCGATAACCGTGGTAGTTTTGAAGTTCAACTAAAAAGCGTAAGATAAGATTTCCTGAATGTAGACTTTGAAGACTAAGCATTTTTATCATCATTGCTGTAATTACATCTTAAAATACATTTAGCAACAAGTCAAACCGCTTTTGTTTCTGCAACTCTTCGAAGTAACCGTCATTAAAGTTTAAATCATGATGTGATTTTAATGCATGTGCTCTCTATATGATATATGTTATATGTTAAAAGCAGATATTAGTCACTTATAGTAGAAGAGGCAAAAAAAAAAAAAAGAAGAAGAAGAATTTAGAATAATATGAACAAGAGTCCAGATATTCTTTTACTCCAAAAAGTTCTTTTTTTGCTGATGAATTCTACGTTGTTCGACAAAGCCAGTGTTTGTTTCCAATGTTTTTGTGGTTTTGAAGAGTGTCCAATAGATAACTAAGAAGCCTTTCTGGACAATGTTATACCTTAGTTAAAAAGTAAATGTTTTTGTATTTTAGAATTGTTATCCCGACACTCAGTTTTCGGTGTCCTACCGCCGATAAAAGCCTTTTTTTCACGTGACGATGAACTTAATCAAATTCACGAACACGTTTGCAAAACAACCGCTTCGGGTAAATCAATCACGGTTTTAGTTGGAATGTCTGGAGTTGGAAAAACTCAGCTCGCTAGAAAGTATGCAGCAACTTACACAAAGTACTTTGAAAGGGTTGTCTGGTTGGACGCAGCATTTGATAAAATGCAAACCTCCATGACTAATCTTTGCCACATATTAGGGTTAAGCGTAAAAGATTCTCACAGCGATGCGTTCGACGTTGAAGTAGTTTCTATAAAAATACATAACTACTTCGAAAGTGAAAAAACGTTGTACATTTTCGACAGCGTTGATCATGAAAGCGTTTTGAATTTTGAAAAATACGTTTCTAATAAACCAAACGCATTTACCTTAGTAACGTCACAATGGAAAACGTGGTCTGCCAATGCTCATCAAATCCAAATTAATCCTTTTTCTCATCACGATGCATTTACATTCATGAAAAAGAACATTAAAACAAACGATGACAAACAATTAACAGAGATAACCGAAGTGCTTCGATATCATCCACTCGCCATTAATCAAGCAATTCTCTATATAAACAACAACAACATTTCCTTGCAGAACTACTTAGACCTTTATCAATCCTATCCCTTTGAAATACTCGAGGAAGGTATCCCCACCGAAGCTGAGACAAAGTCTGCAGTAACATCAATCAACTTAGTGTTAAATAAAATAGAAAGCTCTCATGAAAAATCATTTGAACTTTTAAATCATTTATCGTATTGCGACGGTCAACACATTTCAAAACAGTTAATTACCAAAATTTCAAAATACCTGAATATAAACGAAGAGTATTTGATTAATCGCTCTGTATTACTATTAAATAGTTAATCGTTACTTGATCGTTTCGACAATGATAACGAGATGTACGCTATGCACGAAATGACACAATTAGCGTGCAAATATTATCAAAAACGTAAAGAAATAACAGAAATATGCATCAAAAACATGGCGGACTTTTTAAAACTACAGTTGAAAGATGTAAAGGAACACGTTGATGATGGGAAGCATTTTTATTACCATTTTCTCCACATGTTTCGTATAAACCAATCAAAAATGTGTGAAGTACTCCATCAACAAAGTAAGAGAATCCTAAAGTTCTTATCAAATAAAGGTTTTTTTCAAGAAGCATTAAACATACTTGATGCTATTCAAAACTATAACACAAAAGCTTATGGAGCTGAGAATGAAATAACTATAAATACAAAACATGACAAGGCTTACTGTTTGAATGGAATAGGAAAACATAATGAAGCTATAGAGATTTATTATCAAATTGAAAAAGTACAAGCTGATATTTTAGGAATGAAACATACATCAACACTGCCTACAAAGCATAATATAGCAGTCTGTTTGAAGAATATGGGAAAATATAATGAAGCTTTAGAAATTTTTTATTATGTTGAAAAAATGCGAATTAATATTTTAGGAATTAATCATTTATCAACATTATTTACAAAAATAAATATTGCGAGCTGTTTGAAGAAAATGGGAAAATATTATGAAGCTTTAGAAATTTATTATCAAGTTGAAAAAATGGAAGCTGATATTTTAGGAACCAATCATCCGTCAACATTGATTACAAAAAATAATTTAGCACTCTGTTTGGATAATATGGGAAAAAATGATGAAGCTTTAGAAATTTATAATCAAGTTGAAAAAGTAGAAACTGATATTTTAGGATTCAATCATCCATCAACATTGGTTACAAAAAGCAATATAGCACTCTGTTTGGATAATATGGGAAAATATGATGATGCTTTAGAAATTTATTATACAGTTGCAAAAATGCAAACTGATATTTTAGGAATCAATCACCCATCAACATTGGTTACAAAACATAACATAGCAGTCTGTTTGAAGAATATGGGAAAATATAATAAAGCTTTGGGAATTTTTTACGAAGTTGAAAACATACAAACTGATATTTTAGGAATTAATCACCCATCAACATTGGTTACAAAAAATAATTTAGCACAATGTTTAGATAAAATGGGAAAATATAATGAAGCTTTAAAAATTTATTATCAAGTTGAAAAAATGCAAAATGATTATCCATCAACACTGGATACAAAAAATAATATTGCAGTCTGTTTAGATAAAATGGGAAGATATAAGGAAGCTTTACAATTTTACTATCAAGTTGAAAAAATGCAGGCAAATATTTTAGGAATTAATCATTCATCAAGATTGGTTACAAAAAATAATATAGCAAGCTGTTTGAATAATATGGGAAAATATAATGAAGCTTTAGAAATTTATTATCAAGTTGAAAAAATGGAAACAGATATTTTAGAAATCAGCCATTCACCAAAGTTAGTAACAAAAAGTAATATAGCAAGCTGTTTGAAGAATATGGGAAAATATAATGAAGCTTTAAAAATTTATTATCATGTTGAAAAAATGCGAACAGATATTTTAGGAATTAATCACCCATCAACATTGGTTACAAAAAATAATATAGCAAGCTGTTTGAATAATATGGGAAAATATAATGAAGCTTTAGATATTAATTATCAAGTTGATAAAATACAAACTGCCCAGCGGGCACAAGAACATTTAATGTATGTACATTGTACGTCCAAACGTCGTTCGTCCGATCTCGGACTAGAAATGAACCTTCAAATTTTTTTAAATAGTAGTACCAAAATAGCAACTAAACTTCAAATATATATATACTGAATGTTACTAAAAAAACAAAATTTAGCATTATCAACTATTATGTATTTTCACATGAAAATTGAAAGCGGACATCTTATCTAAATAACGTGGTGTTTTTTTTTAAGATTCAGCATAACTCACATTTGAAATTCAGTTTTTGTTTAAATGGCATCCTATGTAAAAAAATGGAAAGGTATCAATAGAAAAGTAAATGCATTTTTAGATTCACCAAATGAGGATGAGACAGTTGTTGAACAGCATGTTATTGATTTTTCTCTCCTTACAGAAAAATCAACATCGCCTGGTTCTACAACAGTTTCATCTTCATTTGATGACTTATGCTCAGAGAATAGTAACAATGAATTATTGGAGAGTATAAGTATGTCAGACAATATTTTTTTATGTGATAATGCTTACTTAACTGATGGCTATTATCCGAACAGTAGTGAATCTGACAGTAACAAAACAGATTGTTACAGTAGTAATGATTCTAATGAGGGTGAAATGTCATCATTAAATAATGAGCTTGCTTAATGTGCAATTAGAAATTGTTGGACTTGTTCATCTGTTAATGAACTTTTATCTATCTTTCGTGAAAATGGTTCTTCTCTTCCTAAAGATGCAAGGACTCTTTTTAAAACACCAAGAAAAATACCAACAGAAAGAAAATGTGGTGGGGATTATGCATATTATGGAATATATAAAGGAATTAAAAGTGTTCTAAGTGAAAAAAATGTTGTTGGTAATATCAAGTTGTCAATAAATATTGATGGAATTCCTCTTTTTAAATCATTAAGTATGCAGATTTGGCCAATTCTTGCATGCTTTGATAATTCTGATATATTTATTATTGCTATCTTTTATGGTGATCATAAACCAGATAATATTAATGAATATTTGTTAGATTTTGTTAACGAATGGAATGAATTAAGACACACTGGCATTATGTTCAATGGAGACCAGCTAAGCATAGAGATTAAATCTTTTGTTTGTGATGCACTTTCCAGAGCCTTTTTAAAGTGTATAGTCCCTCATTCCAGTTATTATTCCTGTGAAAGGTGCATTATTCATGGAACACATGAAGAAAGAGTGGTATTTAATGAAGATGAACACTTTCAATTGAGAGATAAAATTACTTTTGAACAGTTTGGATATCACAATAGTCATCAATGATCAATGTCACCTTTAATTGGAATAGGAATTGATTGCATTTACTCTTTCACACTAGATTACATGCATCTTGTATGTTTAGGTGTAATGCGTCGCATCTTAAATTATCTGAAAAAAGGACCAGGTGGGAAAATATCTGCTGCTCAAATTTCAGAAGTATCTCAAGTATTGGTTGGTAATAATAGATGTATACCAAGTGAGTTTGCTCGGCAACCTAGAAGTTTAAATGCCTTGGATAGATGGAAAGAGACAGAATTTAGACAATTTTTGTTATATACTGGTTCAGTTGCATTAAGAGGTATAGTATCAAAGAAGTTGTATGAACATTTTTTGGTCCTAAGTATTGCAATGACCATATTATTAGAGGATGATGACCATCTACGTGTTCCATATTTAGATTATGCAAGTGATTTGCTAAAGTATTTTGTGAATGAAGCTAAACATATATATGGCAACACATTTACAGTGCATAATCTTTTGCACTTAGTTGATGATTGTCATAATCATTCATGTTCTCTTAACAGAATATCGTGTTTTCCTTTTGAAAACTTTCTTCAAAGAATGAAAAGGAACATACGGAATTCTCTAAAAAAGTTTGAAAACGACAATCTGAGTACCAACATTTTTTTGGAAAATTACCTAAAAAAACTTTAGAAACTAAAGTTTCAGCTAACAGAAAAGATATAGTTGTTTTTTGCTCCATAACTCTTCTATTGCTTTTGTAAAGGCTAAGAACAATAATGGTACCTTTCAATGTAATGTTATTGCTACTAAATATTTAGACAACGTCTTTGATACTCCAGCTCCATCAATGCAGTTTAACATATCATTGTTTCACACCAAACATTTTAATAAAGTTGTTCAAAAAACATTAAGTTGTGCAGATTTTCAAAGGAAATGTGTTTGTTTGAATGAAAAAAGAGGTTTATCAATATTTCCATTACTGAACAATAATGAAAGAATTTAATTTAGTTTTTTTTCTGAACTTGATATGTAGATCTATAAATTAGTTTACTTATATAAACAGTTGGGAGAAAAACTTCTTTCCGTGTCTAGAACTCTTTTATATTTGTTTTTATTATGATATAAAACCGCTTTAGCTTCTATTATAGTAAAATAAGTATGTCTTGGTGCAGAGCAGTATGGTTGGAAGGGTCAGTTGAAGAAGAGCTGACAATCCCTTCAGTGTGGATTGAAGGAACTCCAAATGAAAAGCGTTTTGTACGATGGCCTAAAGGTATTAATGTTTTAAAAGCATGTAAACAGCAGCTAATACCTCAGAGTGATTGGTTTTGCTTTCCGCTCCTTAAGGAAAAGTGTCGTCATAGTAAGTATTGTGATATTGATATTTTCTCGATCCCATTTATATGTAAATGATCTATAAAATTTATATATATATATATGTATATATATGTATACACACACACACACACACACACACACACATTCAATTACATGTATCAATAAAAAATTTAGATGACAGAGCAGTATGTGAAGCTTTTGATTTCACAAGTGAAATCAAAAAGAATCTGAAGCACCTTCAAATAAGAAAGAAGTTGAAAATCAGAACATGACTAAAACTCGAAAGATAAATATAATACGTATGCTCTATTGTTTAATTGATTTATGTTGTTTGCAATTTTTTTGTTTTCAAATTTGTAGTATATATATATATATATATATATATATATATATATATATATATATATATATATATATATATATATATATATATATATATATATATATATATATATATATATATATATTAAAGATTTATATATATTGAGAATATTTTTATTTATTTAGCTACATGTCCTAAAAAGCCCACTTTTAACAGAGTTAGGTCTCGATCTCCTTTTAATGTATCTTCCCATACATTAAAAGGTGCAAGTTCTAGAACTGAATGTCTAGATTTCCTCTTCCTGTTTTCATTTTTTTTTTTTTTTTAATTTTAGTTTTAAAAAAAAAGCCAATAAACAAAAGACATATTTTAAATATTTATATAAAAATAAGCCATTAAGTTGTTATTGTTTTATTGTTAAATTTTTTGTATTCAACCTTATTTAATTTCTATTAAATCTTAGCCACAACAGCATCACAGCTGTTACACAAATTTGCAATACAATTCAGATTATATCTGGAAAGATAAAAATGCAAGGAGCATAAAATATTTAATCAAATTACATATTGTTATGACGAGCACTCATGAATTGTTCAAATTCCATAATAATTTTTTTTTTATAGCAAAAGGTACTCTCCTGATATGCAATTAAAGCCAAAATTTTAGTATTTCCTTAGTATTTCAAGGTTCAATCCGATAATTTTTTTGATGTTTATGTGATTAATATTAATATGATAAACGTCTTTAGAACAATTCAATGTTTATTTTCAGAGTTCCAATATAAAGTAATTCATTTGCTCACACAAATTCTTGAAGAGCAGTGTAAGATTGGGGCACACTATGAACCAGAGCCATTCTTCATATCATGTAAAGAAATTTGATAATTTAGAAGAATTTGAAAAGTTTGATGAGGAACTTTCTGATGTAATAAAATATCAGCTTCTAGTAAGTGATAATGTATGTATGTATGTATGTATGTATGTATGTATGTATGTATGTATGTATGTATGTATGTATGTATGTATGTATGTATGTATGTATGTATGTATGTATGTATGTATATGCTTTAATAAGAAAAATTTCTAATATGTAATAATGTGTATTATAATAATGTATCATATTAATTTAAGAAAAAACAATTAACAATGGTTGGTAGCAGTTCCTGTCATGCAAATGTCAAAGCCATCCTCTTAATGTAAGTTTGTTAAATATTGTTCTTTAAAACCTTAGTTGTTAATACCTTGTTTAAAATCTTAGCTATATAAAATTATTTCTTTGCCTTTAAAAAATTTACTGATCAATATTTTATCATATTTTTAAAAAATAAAATGACGTGAAAAAACAGGTCATTTTTAGTTCAAATTATCCAAATGCAGTAAGAAATTTTATCTTAAAACAAAATTTATAAAATAGGCTTATGACCAACAAGTTGATGGCTTGTTACAACATGTAGGGTAAACACAAGAAAGCCCTCAAGAAAACAAACATTATAAGAGTAATTACGGGTACATTATTTTCACATTTTTAATGTATTTATTAATAAAAATGGTCTATTTAGTTTTGAGAAAGTATTAACAATTTAACAAAGTTTAAATATATTTTAAAGATATGCTCGGTCCTTTGGATATATTTGATGTCTTATATAATTAGGCAAGTTAACTTGTTCTCATCTTAAAGAAAAGTAAAATTTCGTTTAAAATTTTACTTGTTTATAATCAGTTAGTATGTAATTATTTTATATTTTAGATTCTATGACGAAGTACACTATAAATGAAGTGCACCATTCAATTGGCAATGTTCTGAAACGTGCTCCTGACAGAAAAGATGGTGGTGGTCGTGGTGGTGGTAAAGCTGTTTTAGAGGAAGACTTTTTCCATAATAAATCTTTATGATCCCACATGAGTTGTTTTATTTATTTTTATTTGTGTGAGTCATTTTACATTAGTCAAGTAAAAGAAAAATTAAAAAATAAAGGTTCTTTACTCAAAATATAATACAATACAGATATAATAAATAAAATATAATACAAGAATGGTTTAATTTGCCTTTGTTACTTTTGTTCCAAATAGGCTCAAAATCTGTTTTTTTCGTATATACGATAACGTACAATAAACGATCTTATTGGACATATGTCTAAAAGATCGTAAACTGTACGTTCTAATTCGGAAGTCTTTCAGTAAATCCATTATGAACCAAAATCGAGCTTAAAATTTACGTACAATTTGGACCGAAATTGTAAGTCCAATTTGAATATACATTGTACGTTCAAATTTGGACGTCATTCAGTATTTCCAATCTGAACCAAAACTGAACTAAAATTGTACGTTCCGTCCGGACGTACAATGTATGTACAATGAACGTACCCGTGCCCGCTGGGTGATATGTTAGGTATCAATCATTCATCAACCTTGGTTACAAAGCATAACATAGCAGTTTGTTTGAAGAATATGGGAAAATATAATGAAGCTTTGGCAATTTTTTATAAAGTTGAAAACATGCAAACTAATATTTTAGGAATTAATCACCCATCAACATTGGTTACAAAAAATAATTTAGCACTCTGTTTGGATAAAATGGGAAAATATAATGAAGCTTTAAAAATTTATTATCGAGTTGAAAAAATACTTACTGATATTTTAGGAATCAATCATCCATCTACATTGGTTGTAAAAAGTAATATAGCAAGCTGTTTGGTCAGCATGGGAAAATATAATAAAGCATTAGAAATTTATTATCAAGTTGAAATAACCCAAACTGATATTTTAGGATTCAAGCATCCATCAATATTGGTTACAAAAAATAATATAGCAAGCTGTTTGGATAATATGGGAAAATACAATGAAGCTTTAGAAATTTATTATTATGTAGCAAAAATAAGAATTGATCATTTAGGCATCAATCATCCATCATCATTAGTTACAAAAAATAATATAGCACTTTGTTTGGATAATATGGGAAAATATGATGAAGCTTTAGAAATTTATTACCAAGTTGAAAAGGTACAAACTAATATTTTAGGAAACAGTCATCCATCAACATTGGTTACAAAAAATAATATAGCACTCTGTTTGTGTAATATGGGAAAATATAATGAAGCTTTTAAAATTAATTATCAAGTTGAAAAAATAAAAGCTGATATTTTAGGCGTCAATCACCCATCAGCATTGTTTACAAAACATAATATAGCATTCTGTTTGAAGAATGTGGGAAAATATAATGAAGCTTTAGGAATTTATGATCAAGTTGAAAAAGAACAAACTGGTATTTTTGGAAACAGTCATCCTTCAACATTGATTACAAAATATAATATAGCAATCTGTTTGAAAGAAATGAAAAAAAGAGAAGCGGAAACTTTATCTTGTAAACTATTTTAGATTTGCTGAACAACTGGCTTGACACTATCAATACGAGTAGACCATCTAGTTCTTGACATGCTGAATAAAGAAACAGGTATAAGTATTTTTAAAATATCTCACCTCTGGAACTACTACTGCAGAAATTATACATTTCCTGGATTGGACCAAAGTATGTGATTGCCTCTTTGCGTGATTTGGCAGAATTGTAACGCGCAAGGTTCAGAGTGTGATTCTTCATGGACAAAAAAGACAACTAGAGTTTACTTCCTGTGGTACTACTTGGACTCCTTTATATGTACCTACCTAGTTTGCACCATTATCATAGGCCTGACCAATACAGTTCTAAAAATCTAAATTCAAGTATTTAAAGTTTTTTAGGACACAACTTGCAATATTCTTGCCACTTTTCTTTGTAAAGTTATCAAGTAAGAGAAACCTCTCTTTAGTAGACATTTTGGGTCCATCAACTACGTTTAAATATCCTATAGTGAACGTAGTTTGTTCTTGGTGGGAACAATCAGGAGTGGCATCAATGATATTTAAAAAGTACTAAGCAATATGAATTTCATCAATAATTGCTGTTTGAAAGACAGACAAAGGAGTCACAGAGACCAACAAACTCATTTTGTGTTGGCGTTGAAAGTTTTTGATCTTGCAGACAGCGACTATTTTGATTTGCAAACGTTTTTCACCTGTTTTGACAAAAGTGGGTCATATTTACTGAGAAGCTATAAAAATATGCCCCAAAAGTTTCCTTTTTTCATTCTTCCTAGAATCTTCGTCAAGCTGTTAATAGAAGGTGATCAACAGGCTTTTCAGCTTTTGCTGCCTTACTGGCTGATTTTCATGCTACACAATTTTCACAATTTAATTTTTTTTACCTGAATCAAGGCTAATAGTTGAATGCACTTCATTTACTGCTGGCAAAGAAACATTACTATTTGAGCTTAGGCTATCAGATTGTCTCTCTAAGGTTTCCTGATACCACGGCGATAGGCGAATGAAACAAAGTATATACTTTGATAATCGTGGCATTCAATTGTCCACTTCTCAGCTCGCCTACCATCTCAAAGATGTTGAACATCTAACTGAAGCTACAGAGCTGTTAAAAGAACAGAAAGATTAGAAACGTGAAAATGACGAGGTCTATGCCAAGATAAAGAACAAGTTTGAAAAAGATGAAAAGTAAGAAGTAAGAAGTGGGTGGCTGAGAATTTGTCATTTTAAAAAGATTAGTTAGGAAAAGGTAGTTGATTGGGGCAGTTTACAAAGAACAAGCCATCTAACCTGTGCCAGCTCAAGTTTCGCATGAATCTCAAAATTTTGCTGGAAACGGAAAGTCTTCATGGAGGCAAGCATCGATCTTTGACTAAGTCCCAAGTGTGCCACCACGTTTTCCCGGTAAAAGTTTTTTTACAATTAAATTGAGTTTATGCAGATATAAATCGTTGAATCGATAAAAAGTTTGAATTTTAACACAGTAAACAGTTTCACAGATTTAAACTTCTACTGTTGTATGAAAACTTGCGAAAATGAGCGACAACTGCTGAATGCTCCCCCTCATGGTGAAGACGTTGTCTTCGCGAATGAGTTGTAGACCAGCAGATTGAATGATACGTTGGTATGAACTTCAAACAGAAGTAATTAATCATCAATTGTTCTCTATTCAATCAACGCCACATTGCTAAAAGGATTGATAGCAAGATGGACAGGTAAATTAAATTGTTAATTAAAATGTTAATTGTTAATTTAATGCCGTGTAGACGGTGAAAGACAATCATTTTCAGTCCGAGAAGTGCCCGGACTCAGGTCTAATGCCATGAAAACGACAATCTTCGACGCGGGTTCCAATATGATTCTTGCAGTCAAGAAAAGCACCAAAATCCAACTCGGTATTAGCTGCATAGCTCACCGACCGAACAGAATCATTGATGCAACGCTTAAGGCAAAAGGTGGTTTATTTGTCAGCGAGGCAATCAAACAGGCCACAGCGCTTGCTAGTTATGCCACAAGTGTCCGACAACAAACTCACAAATTAAAAAAAAATTGAAGTAATTGATGACGACAGGGACGCTGGCGGCAAACCTGAAGCTGCAACCTGAAGTGCGTGTACATGCTAGTGCATTGGCTGCGAAATGACCATTCCAAAGATAAATAAGCTGAAGACAAGTAGAAATTTTTGATTATGTCTTTTGTAAATTTTGATACATAACTTTAGGGAAAAGGCATTTTCCCTCTATTTACGATGAATTTCTTTAAACTTTATATAATTTTAGATGATCCTAACAACAAAAACCTTTAAGGAAAGACAAGCTCTCTTTAAGAAAGTAGAAAAGTCGTCTACATAGTAAGACGAAGAAATGGAAGGTCTCCTGCAAAAAAAAAACTAATGTATCTTATAATTCAACTTCATCCAAAGGCAAATGAAAGGCTTCATACAATCAATAATTGGTTTTAATTGATCTAAATTGAAAAACTTAAGTCACCGTGTAATGTGTAAATTGATGGTACTCCATATTAAATAATTAAATTTATCAAATTCAAAGGGAGTAATATCAGAGTTTCTACAGTATCACCTGTAGATTTCCATCGCCATCAGAGTTTCGATGTCACTGTTTTGAGACATTTTCTAAAAAAAAATAAAATTTTATTTCTTCAAAACCAACTTTTCCTTAAACTCCGCAATAAATTAAACAAAAGCCATTATTACGCCATTTTGTTAACCGATGTTCAGCACAAAATTAACGTAAATTTCCGAACCGCAGTCACCGATAACACGAAAGCAAAATTTCTTCACCGTTCACCGTATTGATGCGGTATGCAGACTAAGCATGGGACTTTTTCAAGAAAATGGGTTTCAGCTTCGACTCCGGACTTCGGACAATATAATATTTTGATTTCGTGATTTAACCGAAGACCGTCTACGCAAACTCGACTTCGACTTCGAAGTCCAAAAACACCCGAATTTTAGCGAAACAAAGCGAAGAACTTCGCCTACCTTCGTCAGACTACCGTTTAATTCAAATCATAAGTGTTATTATAATAATAATTACCTTTAATTAAACGCTTCTACCTTAATGTTTTAATTGTCATCACCAAATCTTACTTAACACTTCGCACATTATCGGATAACTTCGTCGGTCTACAAAATTTGTTTTAGAAAATCTTTTGCTCTCTTGAACCTTTTATCATCATCATCATCATCATCATCATCATCATCATCATCATCATCATCATCATCATCATCATCATCATCATCATCATCATCATCATCATCATCATCATCATCATCATCATCATCATTATTATTATTATTATTATTATTATTATTATTATTATTATTATTATTATTATTTTATTACTATTATTATTTCTGTTTAATTAAATTTCATGATTAAGATTTTTTTAATCTAATAAAAAAAAGGTTTTTTAGAACAGAAAATGACAAAAAATTGTCCATATCTCAGAGCCCATCTGCGCGCCGACATGCGGGGCCATCAAGAAGCTGAGCCTCTGCGAGAAAGGGTCTTTTCATCATTCAATCAATCAAAGCAGATTAGCTATTAGAAGAAATACTTTTATTATATGAAATTAAATCGAAGTTGATGAAGTTTAAAATATTGATAATAATTGAATACAAAAAGTTGTTAATTTCAACTTCATTTACTTTCTGTTTCAGCTGGGTTCCCATTCCATCATTTGCAGATGACCCCATTTGCTTCTAGACTTTCATTGAAGGACTCCCACGGTGTTCTATCTTGCAGCTCGCTTTCCTTGCTGGTGTTCCAACTTCACCCCTCAGGTAAACTCCTCTTTGTGCTTCTTGGTATTGACACTCTACCATTTTTAAGAAACAGCATTTCTAACAAAGTTAAAAGTGTTCTGACGAAGTTAGACAATGTTCGAAGCCGAATTCGACGACCGAAGTTGGTTATATAAAAACTTTTCAACTTCGCTTCTACTTCGACGAAGCTAACGGAGGCTTCCGAATTCTCGGAAAAATTAGAAAATTCCTCGAACTTCGTAATCTTCGCTTCGTTATCGCTTCGTTTATTACTGATTTTTGAGATTGTCGAAGTTTTCTCCCACCCTTAATAAAATCTTCTCTAAATTACATTGGTTTTCTTAAAACAAAAATTTCAAGGTTTCCGGAATAATTCACAACTATGGATAAACTGCAGAAAAGTATAAGCTTGAATTATTTGCTTTTTACCTTAAATATGTATCACCATCCCTTTAACAAATAATCCAAAATAAATCTTGTCATTTTTTCTATAAAATTTATAAGCTTAGTGTCGTTTTCAATTAAATAACGCATGAAGACGCCGTTTCTGTCTCGTTTGATCAGGCGATATCTTTAGAGGTCTGCCACTCTTTTGGTCTGGTATTGTCTCTAGGGGTCTGCGTTCTGAGCAGTTTTTATCGCATTTGCTCGCAAATTCCGAATTCCGTTGAATCGGAACTTAGAAGAAACTTCAAGCTAAACTGAAATTTGGGAGAAAAAAAAATGCTCAAGACGTAGTTTAACGATACTGCTTTGAGATATAGACCCTTGGTTCCTTACAGGTTTGCAATAACATTAATGTACCAAATTGGGAATTTTAATTGATTCAAATAAAAATACCTGGTGCAAAACCAATAGTGACTGAAAAATTACTCTAACACTTTCAATGTCTTCATTTTTTTTTTTTTTTTTGTCATTTTCTCATAAATAGTTTTTAAAAAATATGCAGTGTTCTCTAAACCTTGACTGCCGTATTTCTCAATGATACATAAATATGAAAAAAGCAGATTAAAATCGATGAAATTTAGCTTATGAGCTCTGAAATTCCTAAGAATCTTCAATATTTTTTGTAATCAAAAATTTTCACCAGAACACGTTTGAGGACACGTTGAGGACACATTCGAGAACACTTTGAGGACATGTTCTCTTTATGTAAGTAGAACTTGGTAATGAATTCTTCAAAATTTAGAAAACCGCACTTCAACAATTCAACTAGAAAACCACACTTCAACAATTTATGACTTCACGATGGGTAAGAGAATATTTGTGATCAAGAATTCGAATGTTATTAATCCCCCAATCACTAAATCTAGTTTTAAAAAAATAGTATCTTTTTTAATAAAAAAATTTTATGGAATAAAGCATATATTTCAGGTAAATAAATAAAGTATATATTTCAGTATATATATTTGATAAGGAATAAAAAAAACATTTTTGGATTAGCCATCAGAAGATTCAGTTTCTAGATGAAACCGCTGAACTTATTTACATTCGGTCCTCAACTTGGATTAACTTTATAAAAAAATGTCGTTGGTTTGGAGACAAAGGAAGCCGTCCGACTTTTCTTTTAGTAAACTCGATTTTTCTTTTCGAAATGCTCAAATCCAGTATGTTAGCAACATTCAAAAGTTGTATATACTTGATTTAATTGCAGTTCTAATAACTAATAAATCAATTTCGTTTTAAATTACTGCAGATGCGTTTTCTCTGAATTCTAGGTTTTTGGATTAACTCTGGGATTTTTAAATAGGAAAATGATCATAAAAAGAATGAATAATAAAAACAATAAAAAGACTGTATGGAGACCAACTGAACCATTTAAGTCATTGAAAATTTTTGATGATGAGTAACATTTTTGTGAGTCGTAAGCTGATACTCTTCATAATCTAAAATTAAACAAAGGAAATACTGGTTATAATTGAAGATAAGCCTTTAGTAGAGTAAAAAGAAAAAGGAAAACCTCAAACATTGCAAATATAAGTTATCACGTTTCTCCTGCGCTAAAACCTTTACCACAATTATTTTAATCCTCCAAAAGATTCTTAAACACATCAGAAACTGACTGTTTGATCGAAGAGACCACATTTTGCTTTTAGAGTTTCTATTGTTACAGTAATTTTCCAAAAACATGCATAAAACCTAATATATGTATAACAATTTTGGTAATTTCCTTGAAGGTAGTTTAAAATATTACACGTGGAAGAATAACCCAGTCAAAAAGAGTTTTAAAAACGTAAATTCAGCACACCCATCGACAACTAATGCATTAAAAAAGAAAAACTTCGGTCATTTAGCACTATAAATGTTTTCGAATATTGTGAAGAAGATGCAAAATACTTTATCCAATGACACTTGTTGCCAGAAGAGATGAGACAGGCAATCACAGAGCGTAAGTTTGAATGCAACAATAACTTGTACAACGAAGTAAATATTAACAGTTTCGGATCACCAAGAAGCTGAGATACCTAAGAGTTACCTGAGTTACCAAAAAATTTATTCAAGCGTTATTGTGATTAACGTTTACACCCTTTATTAGCGCTTCATATTAAAAATCTTATTTTGAATTTTTATAAAAAACAAAACTCTGCTTAAAATAAATCAAATTAAAAGAAAACAATAAACGCACAAGAGCAACAAACGTACAAAGATGGATCGCAGTATTTAGCTGGTTATGATGGATCGCAGTATTTAGCTGGTTATGATGGATCGCAGTATTTAGCTGGTTATGATGGATCGCAGTATTTAGCTGGTTATGATGGATCGCAGTATTTAGCTGGTTATGATGGATCGCAGTATTTAGCTGGTTATGATGGATCGCAGTATTTAGCTGGTTATGATGGATCGCAGTATTTAGCTGGTTATGATGGATCGCAGTATTTAGCTGGTTATGATGGATCGCAGTATTTAGCTGGTTATGATGGATCGCAGTATTTAGCTGGTTATGATGGATCGCAGTATTTAGCTGGTTATGATGTACACAAATTTGTTTAAAAAAAAAAAAAAAAAAATCAGGAAACATTAATTGATCAAAAATTATTTTTTTCTTTAAATAGAGAATATTTATATTTTTCTTTAAATAGAAATTATTTTTTTCTTTAGATAGAAATTATTTTTTTCTTTAGATAGAGGGAGTTGAACTGCTGTTACAAGAGCAAAAGAATATTTTTATTGTAGCTGAAAGTTTGTTTCGGGGAAAAACTAAAAAAAATTACAAAAAAAAAAATATTACAAAAATGGTAAGCACCTTGATGGGAGTTAGAGAAATTGTAAGTGAGCGTAGCAACATGATTGAAGCATTTGAAATTGTAAACCCTATTGTTTATGATCTGGCTTATAACACTTTAAAAAATACGCCTAAGCTTTATATTATATTCGAATTTACTCATTTTGTTGTTATTGTGAGGGCGGCGTTTTTAATGAAATTAAATTATTTGTTTGTTTTAATGTTTGTTAAGTGATGATGATGAAGGATTAGGGATAGGGAGGTTTGGGTTTTAGAGTTGAGTGGAGGGGTATATGGAGGTTGGGAACAAGGTTGAGGGTCTGGGGATTACTTGGCTAGGAAAAGGCAAGGTTTAATCGTTAAAGGGTTAAGGTTGTGTTTGCCGTCCTCAGTATATTCTGTTAAACAATAAAACTCAATAAACGTTCTATTAGTGTGTAATGGTCACCACTCTTTTACTCATAACGTTTATATAATACAAATAATATTTTCTTACACTTCTTAAAGTGTTCAATACTGTTTATATCAATTACTCCTCTTTTTTTATATCTTCTTTTTATTAAAAATCTTCTTTATTTGAATCTTCTGGTTATTCTACTTTAATCAATATTAAAATCTTCTTCTGATTATCAAAACCTTTTCTTCTTTTTCTCTTTTATTCACCTATAAAAACTGCTTCTTCATCAAAGTATTTTTTCAATCACAAAAAATTTTACTTTTTAAAATACTTTTTAAAAAAACTTTCTTAAAAACTCTAATTTACTTCTCTTTAAAAAACTTCGTCTTCCTCCTCCTTTTAAAACTCTTCTTCTAACTGAAAGACACTTTTTTTTTATGAGCTTTTATAGTTTTTGCTTTTCACATTAATTTCTCCCTCCTCACATTAACTAGAGATATAGTTTAGTCGTACGAAGAAAAGAAAAAAAGAAAGAAAAACCTTTGCACAGCACAATTAAAAAAGCATCTCACCGGCTTCGCAACCGGAAACCGGCTTTGTTTACGAGAATGAAGAGTATTTACTATACCAAAAAAATTTTAATATGCAAACAAAAAATAATTTTTATTGTTACACAAAAAAAAAATTTATTAATTTATTGGTTAAAAAAATCACTTTACTTTAAATTTATTGGTTAAAAAAATCATTTTACTTTAAATTTATTGGTTAAAAAAATCACTTTACTTTAAATTTATTGGTTAAAAAAATCATTTTACTTTAAATTTATTGGTTAAAAAAATCACTTTACTTATTAGAAATTTTAACGATATGTTTAAAAAATAAATTTTAATATGTTTAAAAAATAAGTTTTAATATGTTTAAAAAAATAAATTTTAATGACATGTTTAAAAAAATAAATTTTAATGACATGTTTAAAAAAATAAATTTTAATGACATGTTTAAAAAAATAAATATAATGATGTTTAGAAAATAAGTTCAACGATATGTCCGAACACTGCTTAAGAAGTCTTGTAATTGCACATGTACACACAATATATACGCACAGACAATGTATATGCACACACAATGCACGTATAAAAAGAAAATTTCTTTAAAAATTTCGGAGAACAAAAGAAAAATTTTAAAGTTTCTTGCAGTACCAACCTAAAAGAATTACCAAAGAAATCTTAAAAAAATTCAAGATAGACAGAACGTAAACATCAGCATATTGCATAAGACACAGCAAAAGGTAAAATTTTAAACTCAAAATGCTACCAGCGTTTACTCATCATGAGAAAACGACATCATTCAAAAAGTTTATAGAGCGTTTCTTGTTTCTTATTTATGAAATAATTATTGATGAATCCTTTGTCTATAGTTGAATTATCCTATCATGGGTCCTTCCGAATGACCTTGCTTTCATAAAACAATACTTAAGTATTGTTTCCAATTGGAAATTAAGAATAATGTCTTTATCGCCAATTAATAACTGAAGTAGAGGATTTTAAAGTGTGCCTAGGGTTGAGAATACTACCTCGAGTGAACTTATGCGTTATTATGTAACCAGTACTCTCAGTTCACAAGCATTATTTAAAACTAAAAAATTGTGACATTCTTTACACTTTTTCTGACCATATCTAGTTAATTGTCATTCTACATTTTTTCACATTAAGGTGGTTCACCTATAAAAAAAATTTTTTGATAAAAATAAGCTCTACGAAGATAATTTTTTTTTATATAATAAAATAAAAATTGAAGAATTGAAAAAAAAAGCTGAAAGTAATTTGCCTCGATTATCCATACTTTTTTGTACACTTTAGTGTAAAAAAATGAAAATTTTATCACAGGACAACTAAAAATGTTTACATCAGATAGTGCCAAAAATTTACATACTGGTTTTAAACTACCTTTCTTTCATTTGTGCCATGGTTTTTAAAAATACATGCTCCTGTGTGATGATATTATTATTTTTTTTAAAGATTGCACTAAATATCAACATTATTGCGTGTTACATTGCATAAAAATAATATTTCCCATTATCAGGATTATAAATCCATGGCATAAATGAATCTCTTAACTATTATGAACAAACTGTGAAAATTTCAAGTCAAAAGCAGGTGCTTAACTAAAATTACAATGTTTTGAACTTCTGAAAAATTGTAAAATCTAAAAATCAAGTAAATCAAGTTTTAAAGTTTTATTTTTATAGTTTTAGACAATTACAAGTTGAACAAACGCATCAAAAAACCCCCAGCTTCATACCCCAGTTGTTCCTTTTGGTTTTCAATATCAAGATACCCTTTTTTTTATTGTTCTTAAAGTTTTCCTACGCTCTTTAACAGGTTGACGAGATTTGTGTTCCATACGTGTTATTCGAAGAATATCTTGTTTCTGAGTTTTAGCGGCTGTTACAAAACCATCACATCCAAATGATGATAAAACTTCTCTAATACCATTTCTTCCATCATTAAAATGTAAGACTGCAGAGTATACTGCCATTTCAAAAACCTCTCTGGTAACAAAAACTGATTTTGGACACTTTTGCCACACTAATGAATTAAGACATTCATTAGCATTTTGAGTTTCCCCATGGAGACATTTTAACAACAAGGTATCAGCAGATAAATCAAAGAATATAGGCTTAATTATATCATGAATCCACTTTAATAGTGATATTTTGTTTTTATAGAAAGAAGTTCCTTTGATTTTATCATATTGCCATTTACACCATGTGTTTTCAGACCGTGGGCAAAATGAATGTCTAAAGTTTTGATCCGGAAACTCCGTTGAGTGAAAAAGAATAGCAAAAACTGCTTTTTTCATAGCATAGACATTACTTAAATTTTTTCTTATGGCAAGATCATAATAATTTTGCATACTGTTTATAGCAGACTCAGTCAATTTATTTCTACCATGAATTGGGGTCTTCGTACTTTTATGACTGTACAATACTGCGCAATCGTGATCCCATTCGCTTTTGAGCGTTCATATTTCAAAAAATATAATTTAAATGAGTTAAGGATAGGATGATATAAATATTTTTTTGGTTGCCAGTATGTTGCTATGTGCGTTGCTATGCGTTTTAAAAATACATAGTACAAGATTTTGTTTAATAACAAAAAAACTAAAATATATTTTAAACTTTTTTTTTTCACAATAAGAAAGCTGAATAAATTTTGTACAAAAATCATCCAACATAGAAAAACAATTTTTTTTGAACTTTGTGCCTTTTTTTTATAGGTGAACCACCTTAAAATAATCAGATTATCTGAAATAATTATTTTAATGGCCTAAATCTCCAAATAAAACTTTTGTCTCAGTTTTATTTTTTGTCTCTGTTTCGAATGACCTAAAAAGTGAGAAGAAAGATTTCGAGCTGTTTTTTCTGACGAGATTACCCAACTCATATCGAAGACATCTTAAAACATCTGCAGTGGTAATCGGGTAAACGTTTACTTCGCTTTTATTTCTCATAAGTTGACATTCAATCAGTAGTAAAAGCCTTTCTAACGGAAAATCCTTTCCGTTACTCTTCTCTTTATAGCTCCTCCTATTCCTCTTAATCATCCATCATCAACTAACATCATCATCATCAACTAACATCATCATTAACTAATACCATACCATATGAAATTCCAAAAAAGTTTCAGATTTTTAGTGACTAAGCATTGATTTTAAAAATGACCATCAGATCAAATTTGTCAATTTTTGACTCCGCTTTTTAAAAAGCTCAATTTTTACCTGTTTTATAAAAAAGATTATTAAATTTCACAAATGACTTAAACCAAAAAAATGGTCATTGATTTTCTCAGATGATTTAAAACCTTAAAAAAATGAACTAAACCTTGAGTACCGCTTAAATTCTTTTTGTAATCTTCATAGGCCGTTAAAGATTTAAAAATTAAGAAAAAAGAATAACGGGATGCATTTTTTTAATCATTGGGCAAATGCTTTTGTCTATTTAAAAGATCTTTTTAAGAGACCTATTTTCATTCATTCGCATATCTTATTCATACTCCTTATCAACCCCCCCCCCCTCCCCCTCGACCAGATACTAGCTGATTTCTTTTTCATCGTTTGTTTCGTTTAAACGATTTTAACAAACAACTTTTTTTCGTGCACGGACACGATTCATTTTTAGTGACTAAATATTTAAAAAATTTTCATCGTTTCGCAAAGAATCTTTTAACAAAGCTGTTTCGTAAAGTTGCTGGCAAAAAGTTGTGAGAATAAAGTAACGCTTGCATTTTTATGCAATGTGAAGAACATCACTATTTTTAAATTGTTGACACAAACGTTACTAAACAGCAGGCTTAAAAAATATATGGTCTTAAATTTGCTTAGATTTACCAGTAGAAAAATGAGGTATTTCTGATTGAAATATTTGATAAACGTCGTTGGTGCTCCATTCATAAGTATCTTTTTAGTTTTATATTCTTTTACCTGATAATTTTCACAAAAATAGTGGAATAGCTGATTATATTATCATATCGGCCCAAATATACATGCGCGAAGTCCGCAGAAAGAATTCGAAAGAGTTAACTAATTGCTTATTTGTATTTTTTAAATAAAACGTTAAGATTTTTGCCGATGTTTTTTGTATTCACTTTTTTCATGTCATCAAAAACGAAATGTTCTTATCACCAATTAAGACAAAAAAGATGTTGGAAAATATCATTTATCCTGGAAAATAGCATCTAATCTGGAAAAACCACTTATTGTTATTTTAAAGAACATCGCTTCTATATATATATATAGATATATGTGGATAAGGTTATATATAACCTTATCCACAGTTCTTTGTCCGCCGCTTGTTTTTTTCATTAAACCTTATAGACTTACCGTTAAACTATTTCGTGTTGTTAATGGCAATTTCGCCCGTAAAGTTAATGGCAATTTCACCCGTAAATTTAAGAGCTCGTGAATACAAAATGAGGTTTATAACATACGTACGGTAAAAAAAAATAAATAAAAATAAGTCACTCACATTCAAATATACACTTATTTGAATTTTGACTGAGACGGGATGATTTTAAGAATATCACTCGCATTATCGGTGGTATAAAATATTATTGCAATATGTCTGCCTGTTTCTACCTGTTGCGAAGTGTTACTGAACCACTCGAATGGAGTTTATTGATTGGAAATTAGATCTAAGAATTAATCTAGCTTAATTTAATTAAAACATCTGGAATTTCAAGTTTTAAAAATAAATATGATTTATTTTTATATTGAATGGTTTGATTATTACTCAATTATTTCAATTAGTATTTAAATTTACAAAATTAAAAATACTTATACTATTTCATTTATAAGAAAAGTTTTGTATTTTGATTTCTACATTACACTCCTTTTATTTTATTTTGTTTATTGGTCTGCTAGTATCTTCTTAAACTAACAGCAAAGCCAGCACTATTGAGTTTTTACTTTTTAAATAGCAAAACACATCTTGATTTTTTGAAAAAGTTTTTTTACCTTTCCCAAGTTATTTATTTTTAAATACAGTTTATCTTATACTTTTTCCAATTATAAATAGTCTAACTTGTGTTCTCATTGATTAATTGAAGTAAATAAATATTCAATAAAAAAAAAAAAAGTATGGATTCTTATCAGCGCCAACTGAATCAACAGCTTTTTTCCAGACCACATCACTCCCAAAGATATTTAGAACAAAATAATCAACAGTATGCAAATGAAATTAATAACCAACAGCGAAACCTTTTTCCAGAACTTCTTGAAACCCAAAGAAATGCGAGTACTGCATTAAAGGAATTTGGTGATATGGGTGCAGCAGTAAAAAAGTTTGCAGAGACAAGCTCTTCAAAAGCTTATCAAGACTCTATTGATCATGGAAAACTAAATTTTAATGATGTAGTGGATTTGAATCCTTACCGTAAAAGTCATGGATTGACTGCTTGGGATACATTTGGAGGAGAAATTCCTGATCCATATCAACGATTTGAAGACTTTAAAGGTTTGATGCCTGTCCAGTTAAATGCTCTTTACAATTCTGGTTATCAGGCTCCTACTCCTATACAAGCTCAAACATGGCCAATTGCAATGTGTGATCGTGATGTTGTGTCAATAGCAAAAACTGGCTCAGGAAAAACATTAGCATTTTTGTTACCAGCTTATATGAAAATAAATAATAGAAGATCTCAAGGTAGTATTTCTGTATTAGTTTTAGCTCCAACAAGAGAATTAGCAACACAGATCCAAGTAGAAGCTGAAAAGTTTGGAAGTGTTGCTGGCTATTACAGTGCATGCGCTTATGGTGGTGCACCAAAACGTGACCAGTTACAAGCAATTAATTCTGGAATATCTGTTTTAGTAGCTACACCAGGCAGATTAAATGACTTTCTGGAGTCCAATCAAGTTAATTTGTCATCAGTTTTTTATCTAGTTTTAGATGAAGCTGACAGAATGCTAGATATGGGTTTTGAACCACAGATACGTACAATTATACGCTGTTTACCTCGTAAAAGGCAAACCTTGATGTTTTCTGCAACTTGGCCAGAGGAAGTACGTCGATTAGCAAATGACTTTTTATATCAACCAGTTCATATTCGTCTTGGTGGTGTTGAAACTGGTTTACAAGCAAATGAAAGTATTCAGCAACATATCATTTTTTTAAATTCAGGTGAAGACAAAGATGAAGAACTAATAAAATTGATTAAGTCCAGATTTTACAAGAATCGAGATTTAGTTTTGATTTTTGTGGCAAGAAAAAATACCTGTGATTTTCTGACTAACATATTAAATCGAGTGGGAATACCAGCATCTGCTATGCATGGGGACCGGGATCAGAATTATAGAGAGAGGACACTAGCAGCTTTTCGTGATGGCTCAAGACCTGTAATGGTTGCTACTGATTTAGCTTCTCGAGGTATTGATGTGAGAGGCATCAGTGCTGTTATAAACTATGACCTTGCTAACAGCACAGAAGATTATGTTCATCGTATAGGAAGAACTGGAAGAGCTGGCATGCCTGGTGAATCATTTACTTTCCTTACACGCAGTAATGATGATATTTGGAAAGCTATTGGAATTGTTGAGGTGATGGCAAAAGCAGGCCAATATCCTCCTCCAGCTGTCCAGGATATGATTGATAAAGTAAAAATGCGGCAAGAGCAAAACAAGGAGAGGCGTGCAGTTGAAAATGAGCAATTTTCAAAAGTACTTATTGTTGCAGAAAAACCTTCTGTTGCCAAAATGATAGCAGAACAGCTATCCGGGGGACACTTTCGAACACGACGAGGAAAAAGTCGTGCCAATCAAATTTTTGAGTTCATAAAGTGGTTTGCTCCTGCTCAGCAAAAATGCAAGTTAATGGTGACATCAGTTGTTGGTCATATATTTGGTTTAGGGTTTGCTGGCCGTCCTGATAGAGATATATCAAAATTGTTTGATGCAGCAGTAGAAAAACAACTTGCTGATAGCACAAAAAAGTTAAACATTGTTGAGCATCTTCAAGAGTTAGGTCAAGAATCTGACTACCTTTTTCTCTGGTTAGATTGCGATAGAGAAGGAGAAAATATTGGGTTTGAGGTCATATCTTTAACTCAACAATGGATTCACTATGATAATGTTTACAGAGCACGTTTTTCTGCACTTACAAAAAGTGAACTTTTGCAAGCATATGAAAATCCTGTAAGGCCTGATAAGTATGCAGCAATGAGTGTAGATGCAAGACAGGAACTTGATCTTAAAATAGGGGTAAATTTAAAAAAAAAAAATTTTTTTTTTTAAGTTTAGTGATACTAGACTGTTTGTCGTGGTGTTGTATAATTAAACAGAGTATTTATTTTATATTTAGTGAATAACATTAGTAGAAGAATTTTTAATAATTATAATTTTAATTAACTTAATTAGCTAATAATTTTTTTTACTTAAGGTGGCATTCTCAAGGTTAATGACACGTGCATTTTTGGACATGGCTAAAGAAAAATTCCACTTACGAGATCAAAAAATTATTAGTTACGGTCCTTGTCAAACACCAACACTTTGGTTTTGTGCACAGCGTCATAAAGAGATTCAAAATTTTAGATCAACACCTTTTTATGTGGTATCTGTTGTAGTCAATGTCCAGGTAGGTTTCTTTACTTTTCTCCACAAGTAAGGTTTACATATTAATGACCCTAATATTTTCTTTAAATTTGCAAATGGTAAAGTTGATGTGCTGGTTGCTAATCTAAAATGGATTAGATAAAATAATTAAATGAGTATTACAGTGAAAGAAGAGTAACATCTTTAGGAGAGATTTTTTAACGTTAAAAACCGTTTATTTTGCTGCAGTTTTATGACATTGTAAGACAGACATTAATATGATATGATTTTATCTATTTAGGGCCAAAATATTACTTTGAGATGGGTAAATGACACTGTTAAAAATCCTGAGTATTTGCAGCAAATGGAGTCACTTATTAAAAGAGCGCCAGTTGCACGTGTTATAGATGTAAAAGAAGAGAAGAAAATTGTATATAAGCCAATGGGCTTGAATACTGTAACATTGTTAAAGTCTTGCTCTAAAGGATTAGGTATTTCCCCAACACAAGCAATGAATATAGCTGAACATTTATATACATCAGGTTATATATCATATCCACGCACTGAAACTACCCGGTATCCTCCATCCTTTGATCTGGTGGGTGCCTTGGAGGAACAAATTAATAATCCAAACTGTATGTTCATATTTTTCATTTTTCTATTTCTTAAAAAGAAGAAAAAATAGATTTTTTTTTTTGTTCTGCAAATACTAATTCATTAAAAGGGTGTTTTTGATAGCATATCAGATGTTTTTGATAAATAAGTTTAATTTGTTTTATCGCACTTCTAAACACTCCTGTCGTTTTTGCGATACTGTTTTGCATATCACAAATGCAGCAGTAACTTTAATTAAAATTGTTGTTCATTTATTTTTTGTTTTCATGTTTTAATAATTATTTAAGGGGGTCGAATTGCAGCATATATTCTAGAGTCTGGCAGAATGAACCCTTCTGAAAAAGGGTTTGATGTAAGTTGCTTTTGAATATCGTATTATGTATGTAAGTTTAACGAATAGATTATAACCAGCCTCACAACTACCTAACTTCTTTGAATATGATTAGCAAAAGTAAATTTCTACCATCTTGTTTGTTGTCAATTCTTTTTTCTGTTTTTTTTTTTTATTTTGGTAATTATAAATTATGTTAATTAGAGAAATAGTCTTAACAATCTTTTTCTGAGAGTAGGACTCCTCCAGGTTTGTATTATTGCATATAGGTATAGGTAATTATCTGAGAATTGTTCTACAAAAAATGTTATGAAATGGCAAAATTGTGTTTTTATTTGTAATTCTTCTATTAATTCATTTCCACTTGCTAATAGCGGGAAAAATTTTGAATACAATTGCGTTGATCATTTTACTCTGATTTACAGTTTAATAGTAAATAATACCTGGTAAAGTATTTTGAGTCAAGAGAACTTTTAAGTGATGCAATTTTTTAACAAGTAAAATTTAACACTATCCATTTTTCCATTTCCACATTTTTCCAATTACCAATCAATTTTGACGCTGAATTAGCTTGAATAGTTTGTCATAAAAGTTTTCAGTGGCATCACTTCAACAAAACATGGCTATTCATAAATGAGTCATCCTACTATGTTGCAAGATAACAGGAAACTCCTCCTGGATCTCATTGAAATATTTGACTTAGAGTTTGTTTTTTTTCTGAAATAACAGTCTCATAATCAAATGCATATAGATCAAAGTTGCAAATATTTTTCCTCGCTATTTAATGCTGTTCTTCTTTATTATAGCTAATGAGTATTCTTCTAATGAATTTACTATAAAAATGATAAATAGATTTTTGAAAAGCATTAAATCTATTTAACATTGAGTCCAAAAGATGACTGAACTTCTATTGGTATTGAATGGGTGTATGATCTCTTGTGATGTTCTATGCTGAAATGCTTAAATATAACTTGATTAATTCATTAGCATGAAATTTATCTAAAATAAAATAAAACCAAAAAGTAAATTGAATATTACTCTTTCCATAATACATATACTTTTTGACTTTGATGTTTGGTTTCATCAAGTTTTCGTCTGTTAATTACTGCTATATCTGCCACTGATCTAGCCTGAATATTTTAGTTTTAGTAGCATACCTATACCTTGCTCTTATTGTAAACCTGTTCTTTCTACATATTAGTAACAAATGCTTGCAATAAATATATAAAATCAAATAAATAAATTAAAACAAATAAATAAATAAATGCAATAAATAAATAAAAACAAATGCTTGCAATAAATAAATAAAAAAGGTATTTACAATTACTGTTGCAATTACAACAACTGATTTGCTGTTGCTTTTTTTTCTATAAAATTAGGTCGGTGACCATCCACCAATTACTCCCATGAGATCAGCAACTAGAGAAGAGTTTAAACCAAATGAATGGCGTATCTATGATTATGTAACCCGTCATTTTATTGGAACACTTCATGACAATATGGAATACATTGAAAAAAAAATATTAGTTGATGTAAGCGGATACCAATTTGAATACGTCTGGCATGAGGTAATTTTTTACATTTTTATACAGACATAATTTACTATGTAAGTGCTAAATAATGATAACTTACATTTGTTAAAAGGGTCAATTATTAAATGTTTATATTAGTAAAATGATTAAAATTATTCTTATTTCAAATGAAATAAATTTTTAATTGTAAATGTTTTGTTTTACAGATCATTGAAAAAGGGTTTATGTTTGCAATGCCATGGAAGTTAAAAGGTCTTAAACTTAATGAATCTTACATGCCTCCGGTAAACATGTTGCAAGGTTTAACAATGGGTGTTATAAACTTCCTCAAAGATGAACAGTATACAAAGCCACCTGATTATCTCCAAGAAAGTGAGCTTATAAGTCTAATGGACAAACATGGAATTGGGACAGATGCTTCAATACCAACCCATATAAAAAATATTCAAGATCGCCATTATGTTGATGTTTGTGGGCCAAGTGATGGTGGTCAACGTGGGCAAGTAATACAGCAGAATAAGTTCTTTGGAAAAAATAATCGTGGGGGAGGACAGAAGCAGCAGCCAAAGGCTGTTTCTCGTCATATGGTTCCTCGTGGGTTTGGTTTAGCCTTTTTGTCATGTTTTGAAGAATTAGACAAAGAGCTCTGTGAACCAAGTATTCGTGCTTACATGGAGCAGCAAGTGAGTAAAATTGCTACTGGTGAAACAGATAAAAATGAGGTTGTCTCGAGTAATCTTAAATTATTTCAAGAAAAATTTATTTATTACCGAGAAAATTTAGAACGTGTTAATCGGTTTTTTGCACCCAAAGTACAGGGTGGATATCCTGGGAGGGATTTTAATGGAGAAAATACAAACCAGAATTATAGTGCAAATGATAATAGACACAATAATTTCCAGAGAAATGATTTTGGAGGTAGAGGCAAAAGAGGTAGAGGTAGAGGTGATCTGCATAGAGGAAGATCCAGTGTTGCAGGTAGAGGGGGGCATCATGGTGTAAATAGTAATAATTATAGTTTTCAAGAATATACAGAGGGTGATCAAAGTTTTGAAAACAGATATCAAAGTGAAAGAGGTGGATACAAAATGCAGAGAGGTAGCAGCCATGTTTTAAACCAAAACACTTTTGGTAATAATTTTACTCCTAAAAATCAAAGCAATTTCCAAGGAAGCAGTCAGGGTAGTTTTCAAAGTGCCAGAGGTTTGGAAAGTGGTTTTAGAGGAGGAAATAATTATAATGGTTTTAGAGGAGGAAATAGTTACAGTAGAGAAACGAACATTGAAGGTTTTCATAATATCGGACAGAAAAGGGGCAATTCATCTGAAGCTCCATCAAATAATGTGAAACGTGTTCATCACTCTTATTAGGCTTTAGAAACTGTAAAATTTGAGCTGACCACAAGAATCAGTTTTTAATGTTTTTAAACAGAAAGAACTTTGATCGTCTTGATAAGTCAAAGCTTAAATATAAATCTATTTATATATTATTTGATAGAGAATTTTGACTGTCTCAATAAGCAAATACTGTCAAAATTTAATTAAAATTATTTGTAGTTTCTTTTTTAATATTCAAACTAAAATTTAAAAGGTGAATATTTTTGCTCTGTATGTTTTTTGTGCAAGCTAGAAATATATATGCAAAGAAATCTTTTGTCAATCAAGTATCATGGTACTCAATTGAGCAAAGGCTCAATCAAGTATGAGTATTTAATCTAGTAAGGCGGTAAATTTAAAAGTAATTTACTGCTAGTTTTTTAGTAGCATCAGCAATATTTATAGTAACAAAGTTAGCGCAAATTTGAAATTTAACAATGACACAGACCAACAACAATTGCCCCATGTGCTTTTACAATTGTTCCTAATTAGTTTTACAGTATTTCTTTTGCAGTGCTGGTTTTTTTTGTATTGCTGATTTATTTTTTAGTACTGATTTTGAAAACCCAAATCTTTTTATGTTAGATTGAAATCTTTAGTATTGCAAATAATGAGTACTTTAACAAGTTGTGTCTGGAAACCATTGGATATTTAAATACACAAAATACTTTTTAAAGTAAGGTCATTATCTAAGAATGCTGGTAAATTTCATAAAACATTCATTAGAATGTTTTCTATAACTATTTAAATCTATTCACCAGGCTTTGTCTGTGTTTTCAGATAGAAAGTAATATACACAAATAACAATTATTGCTTCTCAGTGAAAAAAATGCTTAAATGATCCTGACCTCTTTTGTTTTAGATGTGGTTTTTTTCTTTCTCTGTTTTAACAAAGAAAATTGATTTTATTTGCTGAAACAGAGAAGAAAAATTGAAATTATTACAAATTTATGTTTTTTGTATTTTAAGTTTAAGTTAGCAGACCATGATAAGAAAAGGGGTCCTCATATAGTTTGGGAGATGGAAGAAGGAAAGGAATGGCATTTGGAATACCAATGGTTTGGAGAGAACCTAAATATTATATCATAGAGTGCTATTTTCGTTTAGCTAACACTCTTTCAAAGTTTCAAAGTTTTAATTCAAAAAAAATGTTCACTGTGATGTTGTCCTGTTCCTATTTTAATAAAATATAACCTAGATGAGGACATCTAGTCAAAAGATGCAATGCCAGATAAACAGCTGTATAAAAGTAATATAGAAAATTGATTCTACAGAAATTCTCACAGAATAAATTAAATGACTTGGTTAGCAAATAAAGTCTCAAAAAAAAATCATCTCCTAGCCTTTACACTAAAGTTATTTGTTATCTGAAGACATTAGAGTATTGGAAACTGTTTTACTGATAATTCAAAACTAAGTTTTATGTGTGTTTTGATACACAATTGAAATGCGTTTGTTGCTAAAGTTCCCTGAAACATGTTACATTTACACAGTTTAAAATTTGATTAAAATATTTGATGTCGTTTGTTGTAATATGAGTATTAAAGTACTTTGATTAGCCATTTGAAGAGTTTTTCTGAAGATTTTATTAGGAACAAAAAAATGGAAGAACATTACCCAGGGACATTGCGATAAAAACATGATTTTTGTTGAGATTGTATTAGTTTTAATTATCATAGAAAGTCATAAAAAAAAAAGTTTATGATAATGATAATAATAATAATAATAATAATAATAATAATAATAATAATAATAATAATAATAATAATAATAATAATAATAATTACTCTAAAAATTAAGTTAGACTTTTGTGAAATCATCTTCTAATCCTAGAGAAAAAATCTTGACACAAATCACACACAAGTGAACTTCAAATTCAGCAGCTCAGAAATGTAATAAAGTTAAAAAGTGCCATGGGGTAAAATTTATTTTGTGTTGGTCTGTGGAATGCTTGTAAGAAGTCAGTTGTATCTATTTCTATTATATTGTCTATATATACTAACCTAATATTAAATGAGCGTTTTTAAGTTTTTTTATTTGGTTAAAATTATTTTATATATGGTTGTTAGACAACATATATTTAATCGAAATTATTTTGTGTATAACAATATGATAGCAAATAAAATTTTATTCAAATGAAAAATAATGAATATGGATTTAAGAGTTAAGCAACACAAAGTTCTAGCAGTGTTGATATGAAACTCTCAAAATGAATGACAGCTTAAAAGAGAATACGTTTGGAAACAATATTAAAGAATCAGCTAAGGGTAGGTTTTTTTTTTCTTTCAGTTTCTTTTGGTAGGAAGAAGGAGGCCACACACTAGATATTACTTTTTAATTTTGATTTTATAAAGTAAAATAAATAAGCAGTTGTTTATTTTTACAAACTCAAATAAAACCGTTTTGAGATTATATACCATATCTAACAACTTATCTATTCATTAACAAAAAGTAGACCATCTTATTCATCAACCTAAAAATTCTGCAAGTTAAATACTATTTTTGAAATCTAAATTAAATAAGAAATTTATTCTTTATGACTTGTAACCTGTTAGCGTTATTTGTAAATTTTGTTTTAATTTACTTAGATTTCAAATCAAAAAAGCAACCTTGCAGAAATAAAGAGAGCTATATTGATGCATGCAAAGAGTATGGTGTTGTGCCTGTCTCTTATTACTTATGCAATATCAACAATCGTAAATTAAATATGTCACGGAGAGGGCTCGGTGTACTGGGAACCAAAGCATTGTGTGCTTCTTTAATAGTACAACTTTATGATCCCATTTTAATCATCTATTTATCCTTCCACTTAATAAAATGCTAATGATCTAACAGTTGAGAAATTTGTTTGTTATAATGATTTCTATGTCATGCATTCAGTGAAAAAGTTTTGTTTTTTAAGTATGGAAATCTTAAATTTAGGTTGCAGGATACCCAGGGCTGTTCACAAATGATTACTAGTATAAAATCATAACTCTAAAACAAGCTATTACTAGTGTAAAATGTTAAAATAAACCAAAAATATCACTTATATTATGATCTTGAAAATTTAGATTTAAAATATTTTTAACATAAATTTACTTTTTTGTTGACATCCCATTAGTATTATTTTTTTAGAGCAATTATCAAGTGTCACACTTAAATTTGTCTGAGAACTCTCTTGGCTCTGAAGGTTGTCTATGTTTATCAAGGTTGCTAAGAGATAATAGCTTTATCTCAACTTTAGTGAGTTTTTTAAACTCATAGATAACTTTATTCTGTTCTTCATAAGGTTTGTGCTAGATATTGCATATATATATATATATATATATATATATATATATATATATATATATATATATATATATATATATATATATATATATATATATATATATATTTCAGTAGAACATATTTAACTTTAAGGAAGAACATTTTATTGAATTATTAAAAAAAAAATTTTTTTATTAAATTAATTGCATATTTTAGGATATCTCTGACAATGACATTGGTTTTCAAGGTATAAAGCATATCTGTGATATTCTAAGACAAACAAAAACATTAAAAAGACTTTCTTTAAAAGGTAAAAAAATTTTTATCAATCATAAAAATTAACATTAAATCATGAAAAGAGTTAACATCACATCATGAAAAGAGTTAACATTACATCATGAAAACTTAAAGTTTAAAAGTTAATCAATCCTCACACAAAGTTTAAAAATTCGACCTCTAGAATACTGCATTCAAAGTTTTGATGGATAGCATAGTATATCAGTTCAATGGATATAAAACAGTACTTTTGAGCTTCTTTAAGATTTTACTAAGTGTATGCTGCTCATAAATAAGAGTTACTTCATGCTGATCAAGATTTTGAATAAGGATGCAAAAAAATGGATTATTCTTTGTTCCATTCAATAATTTAGAATCTGTGTCATCATTTTTAACACAATTGCATTTTCTAACTGAGAGTAACCTTTGATGATTCCTTTATTTAAAAAAGAAATTCAAAATTTTAGATTAGATGAGCTATACCCTAGAATCTCACTAGAATATTCTAGAGTTAAAAATGAAAATTAAATAAATATTTAATTGAAAATAAATTATTTAATTGAATAAATATTTAGAGTTAAAAATTTAGGGTTCTTCACAAATTTTTCATTTTTTATTTTTATTACTTTTAGTTTATTGTTATTAAAATTGTTGTAATGCTGTTATTGACATTTGTTCTAAAATAAATATGGAGAATTAGGCGTTCACGTTGGAGTTAAATTCAGTTCATTCAGTGGAATGGCATTCACCCACTTGGTAAATTTGAAAACAAGTATTGATACAGGCTAGGAATTTAAGAGGTAGTCTTGAATTACACTCAGCAGTTAGTCCACTTAGAAATGTCAATTTTAAAACAAATATTGACACAGACAAGTATTTGAGAAGTAGGTAGATGAATTTTAAGCCTAATAATTAATTGATTGAATCCCATCATTATTGTTTATAGTGGAAAATTATTAATATTATTATTAGTAGTAGTAGTAGTACTAGTATTACTACTACTACTACTACTACTACTACTAAATACCTCTTATTAAATACATGTTTTATCTATCCCCGGGTACCTGTTAGTTTGCATTTTTTCAACCACTTCAGTGCCCTTAAATTATTGTGATTTTATTCAAGTATATATGTAGAATATGTTCTGCAAGATGATATATATGTTTTCAGGAATGGTAAGGACTTCTTGATGTTTGTACAATTTTAACAAATAGCTAAAAAAATTTCCCACTCCAAATCAAAAAAGAGTTTATGCTTGCCAAAAAAAGATAAAGAAAAGTTGTTACCAGAGTGCATGTTGGAGGCTCAGGGGTTTGTTTCTCCAACTCTGGAGTTGGAGATTAACTTAACATTAATATTATAACAAAAAAAAAAGAGGAGCATTGATTAAATTCTTGTACAAAATGCAGTTACATCTGAGTGGCAAATAAATGGTACTGGATTTAACTTCCAGCAGAACAATGGCTTTTTCAAGGTGGCCTTGACCAGGAATAAACAGTTTACCCTTTTTTAAATAACATACCTATAGTTTGACATTAAGTTGAAAAGAATTGTTTCAATTTTAATGAAAAACTCACTTCACTATTTCAAAATGAAGTAAGTGACAGTCTTGCTACAAAGTATTGTAAAATGTTGTTTGCTGTACTTTGTCAAAAGTGTAGCAAATGACAAATAATGTCACTGCAGAAAACCAAGAAAAAGTTTTGTAATTAGATGTACTTTTAACAGAGGAAAAAATACAGGAAAGTTTGGAAGATGTTTAAATATATATAAATACATAAGATTTAAATATATTCCAAGAAAAGACAACAATTTAACCAAATATCACCTTCTATCATGGAATTGTAGTAGTTACTTTAAGTACACAGAAGATAAAAAATTTAAAATGATAAATTAAAAATATGTAAAATGACTTTGCAATAAAAGTTTTGTTAATAAATTTAAGGGTGTGTTATTGTTACAGACTGGTTAAAAAAATTTTATAAACTGTTTTTTATTCTTTTCTTCAGAGTATTCTTTTTTTTTTTTTGTTAGAATTCTAATTCTTTTGTTATATAACAGCAAAGGTTAAACAGAAGCAAGCTCCTTATGAACATGAAAATGCTTCTAAAAAGTGTGTCCAGGAATAAGTCAGAAAATTTTTTTCTGTTAGTTGACTTTCTTAAATGGATTGACCCTGTTGTTATTTTAGGTAATGGCTTGGAAACTTCCAGCGCTGATATACTTGCAGAGACTCTAAAACTGGTATTTCTAAATTGTAAATTGAATAAATAAAATGCTGTGGACCTGGTAGTTGAAATTTCCACTAAAACAATACAGCTTAATATTAAATATTTACAATACAACTATACAGTAATGGTACTTGGATATTGTTTTATGCAATCTTTCTAACATGACACAATTCATTGAGAAATCAAATCATCTGAAATCATTTTTGTAAATGAAATATGTTATCTTCTAACTCTCAATCATTTGAATTAAAGTTGCCAGTGTCAATCAAAAGGCTAACAAAAAATTTCATTTTTTACCTGTCATGAAATATTGACTTAAAATTTTTTTTTTTTATTTTTAGTATGGATTAAGTTTAAAACAACTTAATTTGAGTCACAACTCTTTTGGAGAAGAAGCCGGCCTCCATTTTGCTCCTTTGTTAGGTCATTTGTTAAAAGCTTTATGTTTTATTTTCAAAAATGTTTTGCAAAAAATTTACAAGCTCAGCACAAAAAGTTTGTGTTTTAATAAGTTTTACAGTCTTTTTATAGTGGTTAATAAGACATTAGAAGAACTAGATTTAAGTTGGAACCATCTACGACAGAAAGGTGCTTGTGCAATAGCGTTGGCTTTAAAAGTCAGTTTAATTTCTCAAAAATTTTTTTTGAAAAAATTTTTTTATAATTTATTGTTAAAGTTAGTAAATTTCTTTTTTTATTTGAAGTTTTTTTATAGACTGTATTTTTTAAGATTTTAACAAAATAAACTTTAGAAATAAATTTTTTTTGAAACAAAAAAAAGTTTTTACAAAATTTTCTTCATTTTTTTAGGAAAATACAGGATTAAAGAAGTTGGACATCTCATGGAATGGATTTGCAGATAATGGTGTATTTGTTCTTTCTGAGTCTCTAAGAGTCAACAAATTTTTGCAACATCTCAACATAAGGTATTTTCATTTATCATACCTACTAAAAGCATATTAAGCGTTTCGCTTACATTTCTACTGTACTTAATTTCTACTGTACTGAATTACAGCTCTTTGTAAAAGTAAAATGCAAAAAATAGAATTTTCAAAAAGAAGCAGATAAAAAAAATGTTTCATTGAACATTTCTGGTTTTATTCTTTCAAATATTTTTTTGTTAATTTGGTTTTGTGGGATAAAAACGACAAATATGAATGTTAGTATCAATGTTAACATTAATTAAAGACGGTATACTTTTAACATTATGGAACCAATATAAATATATAATCAATATTAAACTGATATTGCAATAAATGTACGATTGATGTTATAGCAATATTACTATAAATATTACTATAAATATTACTATAAATATTCTTGTTTTGTAATACTACAATAAAATAGTAAAGTACTCTTTACGAAAACTTGTGATTTCAATTTTTTTTAAATGAATTTTTTTTTAATTGTTATTTAAAATTTATTTACATTAAAACCTTTAATGATGATGAATTCATTTTATTATTCTTTTTCCGGTTTTTAGTTCCAACCGCATTACACACGCTGGTGCGTGCCATTTACGTAGAGCATTGATGTTTAACACAGGATTGCTTGTTTTAAAGGTAGGAGGTTGTTTTTATTGTTTGTTTGTTTTTTATTAAATTTTCGTTTAAAATGGGCTATTTTTTACATGACTCTTTTCAAAATTTTTACCATCTTTTAAGGTAGGTCAGAACCCTTTACAACATGGCACCCATGAAATTATTAAGGCATTGCATAACAACACTGTTACTGCTATTGTTGAGCTTGATTTTACTGTGAGTGAACAAGTTTTATGTTTTTTAATTTTTTAAAGGTTTTTTTTTTTTTTTTTTTTTTTAAATAAACAAGTTAAATAAGACGGCTCATGAAAAGATAGTCTAGATGATCTTTCAGAGATTTTAATGGCGTTATTTTTGGCTATTTTTATTTTTTATTTAAGATGGATCTTTTAAAAGATTTTATTTTGTTTTTCTGAACAAGTTTAGTTATATCCTATAGGATATAGAGGTAACACAAGAGTTTGTTGACATCGTTGCAAAAATAAAGCGTAAAATGCCGCTTTTGAATGTTTACCATGGTGGCTTAGGTGGGAGCTTGCAGAGGCCTGCAGAGCGACCGAATCCCATGAAAGTATTGAGAGTTTACATAAAAGAAAATCAGATGAGGATATTTGACTTCTTTAAGAAATTGGATAAAGATAAAAGCTTGAGTCTGACTGTTGCCGAGTTTGTTGCAGGTCTCAAAGAATCTGGGGTTCCGCTTCGCCAAGATGAACTAGTCTCACTTGTTCAATCGCTTGACCTCGATGGAGATGGAGAAATCGATTATAAGTAAATAATTGTTTTCTCATAAGTTTATTGATTTATAAAAATTTTTTTAAAAAGACTTTTGATAAGCCATAAATTGATTGTTAGACAATTTATCTCTTATTTTTCGTTCGCTATCAGAGAGTTAGTGCTAGGCCACCATGCTATTTTAAAGGAAGAGCGACACGAACGAGAAAAAGAAAAAGCAATTCAAGCCCAAAAGGACCAACTCCTTTGTGGTGAAAACCTAACGCCCAGGTCCAAGGAGAAAAGTGGTAGCGAAATCTCATTGGTTCGAAATAGAAGTAAAACCCATTCATATTCGCGACCAGAATCAGCTCGTACTAATAGTTCCCAGTCTTTGTTGCAACGTCCCAAATCCTCTAAAATGTTAGAAATCAAAGAGATTGACTCTAAAAACACATAGTGTCAATGCGTTCCTGTTTGATGCATTATTTGTAGCAGTTATTCGGGCTGTTAGCAAATTCATTTGAAATCTCAACGAATAATAGGTCCATTTAAATCATATTCATAAATTATTTGTTAGTATTGTTTTATTTCTTTATCTTTTCTTTTTTTTTTTTCTGTTTGCAATTAGTTATGGATTTTTTATATTAAACAATTTATTAAGAATTTTATCAAAAATATTTTACTATTTTAATATTAATATATTTTAGCTCGAATTTTTTTAAATTATACTTTTCATTAATGTATTTTTATTAAAATTATTTTTATTAAATTGAAATTTCTTACAAGATTTGTGAAACTTATTAGAAGACGAATATTTTACTACCATTTTTGCGATGTAAGTAAATATAGTTTAAAACGAAGAAAGTATTTAATACTGAAGTTTTTTAATTTTCAAATATGCTTTAGTCATTAATATATTTGAGTATATAAATATTTAAAAGAATTTCTCTTATTAAAGTTACATATTTGTATATATTATGTTTTATTTTTATTATTATTTTATTACTTTCTATAAACTAGAGAAATAAAAACTTTTTAATTCGAAATCTTAATTACTGTTCTCTGCGCATGCGCAGAAAATTTGAGGCTTTTATCTGATTAAAATTAGTAAGATCTTTTTTTCAAATTTTTTTTCGTTGAATTTTTTTTATTTTCCTAAAATGTCAAATCATTTTATACTTCCGCCTTAAGTTCTACATCATCATCATCATCATCATCATCATCATCATCATCATCATCATCATCATCATCATTCCTTCTGTAATACAAAATCCACCTGTTACTTTTAATTTCAAACTCGCGTTTTTTAGTTTTGCAAAAAGTTGCATCATTTTTTCTAATTTGAAATAAATTATTTTTAACATTTATTATTTGTAAATGTGAAATTTTTTTAAGTATGATAATAAGAAATTTAAGTAATTAGAAAAGTAAATTTATTCAGGTTTTACAGTCGATTGTTTGTTTTTCACCTATTTCTGCTTTCTTGAGAAAATTTATTCAAATTAAAAACCTTTTTTATTCGTTTTATGTCAGTTTTTATATCATTTAGTTCAGTTTAGATATCTTTAGTAAAATAATTTTTAGGATGTTAAGTTGCGCTGGTTGCAACAAAATAAATAAGATTTTCTACAATAAACCGCGTGCCATCCTTCGTCCTCTTGTTTCTTGCTATACTACGCATGAAACCGTATTTCCAAACAGAGTTACCTTTAAAGACAAATTTAAAGAGGCTTGGAATGGACCAAATTTTAAATATTGGTTTTTGGGAACATCGTTTTTCGTGTCATGGATGACATACTACGGTTTAAAAACGTATAGAAAGACAAGAATCGATGTTGAGCTGTTGCCACCCTTGCCTAATCACCCAGTTGTAAAACGGACCAATGAAATAAAGCAGCTACATGAAAAAGTTTCATCACAGACTTTTTTAATTGGAGATGAAAATATCAAGACTGTCATGGTTTTGGGTCCTCCAGCCACTGGAAAAACTGTTTTAGTTCGCGATTTTGTAAAATCTATTATTGAAAAACAAGAAGGACCGAAATTAAGTCTTCCAAAATCTCATATATCAGCATTTTTACAGGGTGACAATGAAGAAGCCTTTCTTAATTCTCTTAAAGCATTAGCTTCCATGCTTAAGATTAAAATGAGCGAGTTAGATGAAAAATTGCACGAGCTGGGACTGCCAGATACATTTAAGTTAGCATCTTTTAGTGAACAATGCGATGCTTTAATTAGTTGTATCCAAGAGGTCCTTACGAAGCATGCTGGATGGGTTTTTGTCGTCGACAGCTTGCAACCCAACACTCCTGAATCGGTTGTAAGTGTAATTGATAAATGGTTTGTAGGAAAAGAATTTGCAAATAATTGGAGCAAAGGTACAATAGTGCTGGTGTATGACGCATTGAAGTGTTCTGCATGGAACATCTCTGAAGACAAAAAGTTTTACATGGATAAAGGGTGTGTTTTTTATAATTGAAATTTTTTACAAAAAAAAGTCCAATTTGTTTCAGGTTTTATTTTTTATGTTGCATTTTTAGGATGAGTAGCGATAGAGACGAAAATGATTTCATATTTTTTTTTTTTTTTTTTTTTTTTTTTACGCCTTTTTTTATTACTGGTCATTAGATTTAATTATCTGTTTTTTCTAAAAAGAACAAAGAAGTTTTGCTGTTATTTATTACCGTGGTGTGACCTAACAAAGTCCTAATTACAGTTACAAAGTCCTATGCTTTAAGGAAGTCCTAATTATTTTTTAATTATTTATTATTTGATTATTTAAGCATAGGACTTTGTTAGGTCACACCACGGTACCTCCTTGTTGTTTTGCTGATAAATAATACTGGGCTGTTGTTTTTAGGCTTTCCAATGCTGATTGTTTTCATGCTTTAAAGATAGCTGCTGGTTTAGATGTGACATTAGAAATATCTTCGAGTTTTGAGCGTCTTATTGCTGTAATTAGAAGGAACCCTTTAGCAACTTTATGTGCTGGAATTTTGTTAAAAGAAAAGTTGTCGTTGAAAGAAATACGAAATATCGACGCCGTAGTTACAGAGTTGTGCGCTGAAATTGAACGGGAAGTCGTTGAAGTAAAAGATAAAAATGGTTTTATGTCACAGTTTATCGAGAGCGAACTTGGAACAATCTTGGTGGTTACAGAAACTGTTGTTGCAATGACTCTAAATCTGTTACTTCGCGATGACAATTATCTTAATCATGGCATAGATTTGATTGCTTCTCTTAAACCAAGTACACCAGTACCTCAGTCTCTTTTAACCAGACACTTTTTAAATTCATTTTATAAACTTCCAGTGTTGTCCAAAGCGTCCTATGGTCTTGCTGATGTTTTTAATAGACAAAGAGCCGAGCTTGACAAACAAGAAAACACACCAGATGAGTTGATTGACAAAGGCAAAGCATGGTCTAATAAAAATTTGGCTGAGTATATGCGTAAAGTTAAAGATTTTGTAATAACTGGTTTTGAAACAATCAAAATGATATATGAGTTGATATATGGTGCATTACCAGATTTGCCGGAAAAAAACGACGGCTTGGATATGTTTCGGTCCTTCCCACTTCTGATGACGTTAACACTAGAACCAGGCGGTAGGTTACCTATTCTCTGGTAAATGATATTTATTCTTTGTAGTTGATATGTTCCAAATATATAAATTATATGCTCTAGTTATGTTTCCATAAATATCACTTCATTATGTTCTGTAATTAGATATAATATCATTGCAGCATATACAACATAATTTTCGTCATAAAATACTGTGTGTTTGTAGTATATTTCAATGAATTTATTTTGCTCAGGTATCAAAGCTGTTTCAATGCATCCTATAGTGTACAATGCTGCGCGTCAACACTTTCTTTCGTCAACCGTACATCGCATGGAGTCCGCGCACCTTCGCGAAAGTGAATTGTTATATAGAAATCAACCATGGTATAAAAAACTCAGCGCCTTCAGCCGTCAAGCATCGTTACATCTGTTTCGAAATTCTGTTGGGGAATTTAACGCTGATGTTGCTTTGGCACAATCTATTTTAGATAAATACAATTTTGGAGTTAACGTATCTTCGGTGTTTCAAAAGAATCACAGGCATTCTAATGATGAATTGTTTTGGGTTCCAAGCGATCGAGAGTTAGCACGTTATTTGCAAGGGCACTTAACCCGTACTTTATCTTCAATCAATGAAGAGATTTTAGTATCTAAGCAAGATGCTGGAGGGAAATGTTCTAGGAAATTTTTAATGACCCATTTGAAATATATTCTTGAGAATCAGAATATGGAAACTATCGGTAGAAAAACCTATATTGAATCTTTAAGTTCATTAGCCAGTTGTTCTGCGAGTATCAATGAAGATTTAGAGGCAAGTAAACAGATGCTTCAACATGTTTTAAATTTGCAAGAGTCTTCCCAAGGCGCTAACTCTTTGGATGTTGCCAAAACAATGACCGAGATTGCTAAATTGCACCAATCGTTGCAACAATATGATGAAGCAAAGATCCTTTTAGATAAAGCTGCGCAGCGTTATGAAGCTGATCGTCGAAGGTTTGGCGAGTATAAAAGACCTTCTGAGTATGGTAGACTTCTCGGATTACTTGGAGTTACTTACAGTGCTCTCGATATGAAAAAAGAATCAAAAGAAACCATTGAAAGATCTCTTATGATGTTACAAGCTGTATCTCCTGACTTATCTGACGAAGCTAAAAGTAAACAATTCGGAGCAGAGTTTGCAAGTGCATTGACGGATTTAGGCCATGCTTACACTTCTATGGGACTTCCCCTTTATGGAAAAAAGATCCTGGACCTATCGTTAGCTGCACTCAGAAATATTCATGGTACAGACAATCATCCCGAGGTCGTAAGAGCTTTAACTGTGTTAAGCATTGCGCATCTTATGCAGGGCCATAATGAGGAGAGTAGAAAGTTAAGGAACGAAGCTGGAAAAATACAGGCAGCCATAAACGCATTACCTTTGTATTAGCTGTTAAAATCCTCGTCTTGCAAATAAGATTTTAAAAAGTTCCGCAATTTATGCGTATCAAATGTTTGACTAATTTGTGCGTATCATATGTTTGAATATTGCATACCTCTCACGCCTCTGATTCAGAAAAGATTCTTTCACATTTAAAATTAATTAAAATTGACACAGAAAGTGAAAACAATAGATCTGAAATTTTCCTACATATTTCAAAAACAAGTAATCTGAGGGAGTTGTCTCCAATTCTCCATGTATTTCAGAAAATTACCAAAGCCTTTTAAAATGGTTTCTCCAAGTTTGGTTTTTAATCTTAAACTCCCCTTAGTTGTGTTTTATTTATTGTCCGCCAAATTCCTGCATTTCAAGTCGGGTGTTATTCAAAAAAATGCGCTAGTTTTTAGATATCATAGAATCATTCTTTTCGGTGAATTTTGCTACTTGAATAGCTTCAGCAAATTTTGCTGATTATAAAATTATAAAAAGTTAAAACACTTTTTAAAAGATAATCAAAGCTATCATCATCATAATCATTATTATTATTATTATTATCATCATCATCATCATCATCATTATTATTATCGATGTTTTTAGAACTATACGTTAGTAGTGATTTTATCGATGTTTTTTGAAACCACTCGTTAAAGATTTTTTTATGATTGTAACTTTTCAATCTCTTGCGCTACATCTAAACGTTACTTTTCTATAAAACTTTGTTGATCGAAGTTTTATCTTTGAAAAACGCTGAAATGCTGATTCCTCGTATTTTTGTTGCTTAATTGAAAATTCTTCGCCTTAAAAATAACGCCATCATAACGTATTGAATACTTTTACAGGATTTTCACTGTGAAAAATTTAGTTTATCAAGTTGATCACTTTTTTTCCAAAAAAAAAAAAAATTTTTTTTAACCACACACATGGTTTTTTTCAACCATACGCATGGTTTTTACAGCGCCACACAATGTGTATGGATTTTATATCGTCACACAATACTCATGGTTTTTACATCGTTCATGTATGATTCATTTGGATTTTCAACTTAAGAATTTTCAAAAGTTAAGTAGTTTTATTTACTGGTAACCAAATAATTTTAGATTCATTTAACTTTTTGGAAAACTTTGAAAAGAATTCTTCTGCTAACCGCTCAATATTCAATTAATCGTGTTCCTATCGAACCAAACTTATGTTAAATGCTGTTAAGTGGGTATTCAAAAATGGAGAATTCTTCACATGCTTAAGTTGTCTTTACATATTTAAACGAAAGGCAATACTTATATTCATACAAAAGGCTTTACATATTTATATATAAAATATTGATAAAAAGTGTAAAGGCTGTTTCTGTGAGGAAGCTTTCCACAGAAAACCATGCATAACCAGTTTCGTTTAAAAATCAACCCCCGTCTCAAAGATTCATAAATTGCTTCAGGTTTACATTGTAAAAAGTCATTTAATATTTTATTATCACTTTTACATCTTTTACTTCTCTGTTACAGAGGTGGTGTGATCATCCATTCCAAGCAAGACAGTAAAGAGTATTCTGAGCTACTCGGCTCCTGAAAGTAATATGGTTTTAGAAGTTCATTGTAAATTATTACCAGTTTCGGTGCCAATGTACATCTCTATTATCAAATCTTTAACCATTCACTAAAGACTGCAAAAATATTTGAAAAAAGTGTAACTAAATGTTAACTATCTTCGAGTATGGCAAACTGTACGTTTCAAAAAATTTAATTTTCAATCGATATTTTCAATCGATATTGTACTTCATATAAAAACATTTTTGTCCAATAAAAATTTGAACGAATATTCTTAAATATGATTTTAAAAAAAGAATGAACATTACTGAAGAGAATTAGCTTGAACATTGCTGAGCGTTATAATAGTTTCTCCTGCTGAGAACTTCGTATCTCTATTTTACATATTATGCAGAACTCAATCGGAGATTCCGGGGTATTTTTAAAATGTACACTACCGTCCACAATTATTCGAATGACACTACATTTAAATGTTTTCTTTTATTTACAAATGTAGGGATAAATTAAAAAAGAAAATCACTTGAAATATATGCTCTATTAATATTAACTAAAGTTACATATCAAAAAAACTAATTTTAATTTGTAACTTGCTCATATCTATGTAGCCTTTAGCGGTAATGATCGTTTTACATATTCGTGGCATTCTGCTTAACAAACTTTCCAATTTTCGAAAGCCTATTTTATGTTACTCACTTTAAAATTTTTGCCACATTTTTTAACTCTTGGGCATTAATCTTTTGACATTTCTGTCGAATTCACTTCATAAAATTTCTCCAATATCGACTTCCTGAAAGGAAAGGCATAATTTTTTAAAACACCAAAATACACTTCTTTCGCCATCATTTCGTCTTTTTTAACAAAATTACCAGTTTTATTACTACCAAAACAACCCAACACCACTGACACTTTTCATGTTGTTTTGCCCACTGAAGTCTTTTTTAATTTTTGGGTCGAAGAAGCGGTTTTCTTGCGGCTACTCTACCACCAACCACTGTTTCCATCAATTGCCTCTTCACTGTAGTCACAGATATTTGATCTTCTCTGGAACTATTCACACCATTTGTATTTTCTGGGGCAGTTAATAGCCTATTTCTTTTACTAGTGGCAACATTTCTCAGTCTTCAGTAGCAATAATAAATAATTCATTAACGTCCTGATCATTTCCAATTGACCACACTTCCAGTCTCTTCCTTCTTTTTTATATTCCATACCGTTGAAATGGAAATTTTTTTTTTTTTTTTGCAATTTGTCCTATTGAATATTTTTCTTATTACAATGTGAATATTTTTTTGACACAGTCAAGAAATGGTATTTTGAATTACTGTTTAGATTTGCCGATTCAGAAAACCTAGAGTAACGTGACTTACCCTACAAAAGTCTGTTTTTATATATTATTTTTAGAATTTAAGCTCTCCGCTGTTTTATATCACTATTAGTTGATGCTAAAAAAAAATTATGAAGGAGTAACTCTTTTGGCCTAGAACGCTCAAAGTCTTTCATATCAACTTGTTTTTAGTCGCCTCCACTAGAGAGAGAACTTTTTCTTAAAAGCCTTTTAAACTCTTTATTTATCGTAAATAAAAACGTGCGTTCTATTGGTGAATTTGGAATCGAATGTTAAAGTTTTTTAATGATGAACTTGGATTCGATTTTTATATCTTTTGCAATTAAAAAAAAAAAAAAAAAAGGAACCATATAAAAAAACAATACTAAACACAAAAAAGGATTCGAATGCATAATAAAGTTCGATTTAGAATTTTAAAAAATTTATTACATTTTTTGTTCAACCTACTAAAACTGCGTCAAACCTTCCAAGGTAATGCATATTACTCTTATTCAAGAAGCTTTGAGTGCGGCAATAAATTTTCTTAACGAGCGCAAACATTTCTTAATCCACATAAAGATTTGCATCCTATTTTGTAAAATTTAGCTTCTTTCAACTGACAACTTGGTATACATAATGGTTTAAATTCGATCTTCAGCAACTTAGCTGACATACTTTTGGCAAAGTTATCTAAAAAAAAGTTCGTGCTTACCCAACAGCGTTTAAATTGGCACAAAAAAAAGTTAATATTTGAAATTAGACCAATTGAGCAAAACTAGTTGAACAAACCAATTGTTGACTGGGTTTATTACTAAAAAAACAATGGAAATGATCTATATATTTTTATTAAAAAAATATATATATTTTTTTATATAATAAATATATATATTTTATAAGATATATATATATATATATATATATATATATATATATATATATATATATATATATATATATATATATATATATATATATATATATATATATATATATATATATTCAAATGTTTATCTAAAATCCAAAAGTCATAAATTCAAATAACTCTGTATTTGGATAATTTCACTGATCTCTATAATAACTGGACAGCGCAATTCCGAGCAAAACTTCTCATTTTTTGACGCCAAAATCGCCATATTGGAAAGCCCCAAAAATTTTAATAACGTAAGCTCTAAGTTCTGTTTTTTGGCTTATCGCTTTATCGCTTTATCGCACATATCAGATTTCAGCGTTCTGGGGCTTTCCAATATGGCGATTTTGGCGTCAATTTTGATATTAAAGATGCCCTATCCAGTTATTATAGAGAATATTATAGACTATTTTCTTTAAGTTTTTTTTCCTTGTTCATACACACACACACACACACACACACACACACACACACACACACACACACACACACACACACACACACACACACACACACACACACACACACACACACACACACACATATAACTATATTTGCAGATGTTTTGGTAAACGGAGGATGCATATGTTAATAAAAAAATTACCAAAATAATGAGTTCTTTGTGATCTTAAAAGATGTTTCCCATATAGTGAAATAACTAAAGAGGTTTTTAACTACGAAAAAAAGAAATCGAAAGTTTCAGGCTAATATATTTTCAGGAAAAAAATTAATGATTGTATGGATCCAGCACAGTGGCGTACCTAGGGTAAATAGCGCCTGGGGCAAACACCGATCTCGCGCCCCTCTTCCCCCACATAAAGTGCTTAATTACAATTTTTTAATAAATGATGACACAAACTTTATTTTATATAATATATTTATTTTATATGATACATTATTTCTTAATTTATTTTATACAATTCTCGCTTATTGTATCGCAACCAAGCCTCTTTTGCGCCCCTTTCAGGCTGGCGCCCATGGCACGTGCCCTGCCTGCCCTACCCTAGATACGCCACTGATCCAGCAAGCACACAACGTTGAACACAACGTTGAAATAACGCTGATCGATGTTGATTAACGTTATTTCAACCTTGTTTCAACGTTTTTTGCTTGCTGGGGAGTCATGTTTCCATTTTTTCAAACCCTTTTTTTTTTTTCCTTGTTCACATTTTCATCTTTATCTAAAAAAAAAATATTAATTTTATTCCACCGTGACAATTTAATTGGCTTTTTTATAAAGCTTTTGTTTCAAATATTTTTATAACGTGCTTTTTGTTTCAATAGATTTCTTAAGCGGTACTTCGAATTTCAAAAGTTTTTAGTTCGAACGAGGTGGTACGTATCGTTGTATGTTGGAAACAATGCAGAGAAAGAGATAAGTTTGCTCACCGTTTTTCCATTTGTAGTATGAGAAACTAACGGCAAGACTACCTAAATCTGCCAAAAAAACTTCTTATAGATTCAAAGAATTAAAAAAATTATTGTTGTCGAATAACATATAAAAAAAAAATTTTCATGCAAATATATAAAATATGAATACAAAACCCAAAATCTTTATAATTTTTTTTATAAATTATCTGCTCAAGTATGTAAATGTAAATTAAAAAGTTAATATAAATTAAAAAGAATAAAATGTAGTGTTAAAAAACGCGTCTTCTAATTTTTTTTTTTTCTGTAACCGGTTCGCTGTGGATATTTGTTTGAAGTCGAGTGAAATGGGTAGGCAGTTTTTTAGATTATTTGATCAATTTAGTAGTGTTTCTATTCGTATTGATGATTACCGCACAATATATCAGTTATAGTTTAAGTCATGAAATTTAAGATCGAAATAATAAGTTTTAATGTTACATGGAACTCGAGTCAAAAGTTTTATAAGAAAGCGCCAGAAATTAACGCTTTAATTTGAATTTTCAGCTACATATCTGACCAATCAAATGATTTTATTTCTTAAATACTTTAACGCGTTCACAGGGAGTGATTTAACGACCGTTTAATGTTTTTCTTCAAAGAAAACTTTTAGAGACACATGCATCCGAAAGGCTAACGGCAGCAAAATAAAACTATTTTAATTCGGGCCTTACTTATGTTTTTATAACTTTGTTTCGGACAAACCTCATTTTACTTTTTTGTGATTAAAGAGAAAATTTATAGCTAAATTAAGATTTTTATAATTTAATTCTTACTCAAAAAATAGTTCTTTAAAAGTTAAAATATAACTTAAAAACTGTACGCATTTGTTTATTTATAAATTACAATCGTTTTTAAATATCAAACCGTTGAATAAAAAACGGCTATTATAAAAGAGACATGCTTGACATAATAAGATAGTATGATGTCAAAGATCAACAAAGCCTTTCAGCTAAATTACAGCCTAAAGCATTTTGTTACTTTAATAAGGTAACCTTTGACTCGATTTTTCAAAAATATTTCAATGGTCGTGAGAATTTAAAAAACTTTAAACCAATGAATAAAAGCTTTACTATTTTTTTAATTGTGTGCTTTGCATTTTTCTCAATTTTATAACCAAATGACATGAAGTACATAAAAAAGTAATCGAAACGCACCTGACGAACACACTGAAAATTAATACATCTCTGGCGGGAAAATTTAATAGCATATTAACATTAGTCACGCGGCACGACGAGAACAAATTTTTCTTAAAGTTTGTATATTTGAGTTTTTTTTTACTTGCTAAACTCCTTTAATCTATCAATATTATCAATACATAGGAAATCTGAATAAACCATCAGCATTTTAAAATATGAGAACGTGGCTCTATTTCTAGTAGCTATTTAGTACAATTGCTAATCTCCAGACTCATTTTTGTCAGCACCGAAGTGGCAAAAGCTTTATTTTTAGTGGTTATTATGCTAAAAACATGATAAACGACGTGTTTTCCTCCTTTTCTAATCAAAATATTTTTAATCATTCGAACATGGAAAACGTTATATCTTTTCGAAGATCGCATAACTATTTTTCTTATCGCCCGGCGTTTGAGTATTCTCTCCGCTCAACAGAATCGTCTGGCAACACAGTCTCAGTAGGATCGGTGGGAAATCACACCATGCATGATCAACGCTCAATAACTCCTCTTAAACATCGCAATGGAGTCGCAACACAAAAGAATGCGTTTTACGAACTTTCCACAATGAAGCATCTTGGATCTAACAATAACGAAATCAATTCACGACAAGGTAGAATTCTAAAGATAGCCTCTTTTTAGTTGAATATGTCGTTTCGTATGATTCTTTTTCAAAAATGTTTTTTTTTTTTTAATAGTGTTTAGGCGATTTGCGGTCTAGTTTTAAAATAAATATATATAGTTGTCGCGAGTTATTTAATAATGGTTAATGTACAGCTCAGAAACTATATTGATATTTCATAACGAAAATTTGCTACTTATTGCTACCGTATTCTATATTATAATATACTTTAATTTATAGTTAAAACTCCAAAAGTTTGTGCCAAAATAAGCCCTATGTATTTATTAACTAGAATTTTTAAAATATTTTTAAGCTAAATGTATATAAGTTTAAAAAAATTAATTTCTAATTGGTAAATTTTTTTATTTTAATCAATTTTTATTAAATATTTAAACTGATTCTTTTGCCCAGAAATAACACATGGCCACTATGTGCTGGTATTCATAGTATTAATATTAACAGCAAAATATCTCAATTCTATCAAATGGTTTGTCCATATGTCTTGAATTAATGATGAATGAAATAATACTTGACCAGAAGCAAATAGCTATACATGCTTTAATCTATCTATACATATAGATAAACATGATTATTTAATATCTGTGCATATGTATATGTATATATGTGTATATATATGTATGTATGTATGCATGTATGTATGTATGTATATGTTTATTGTTTATATATTTATTTAAATATTGTATGTTTATTTGTTTTTTATTTTTAAATTTAATGCATTTATGTTATGAATATTGCTAGCTATTTAAGCACAATGATTGACATGATTTAATATAATCATTACACTGAAACAGTATATAAGTTCACATAGCTTAAGTAAGTCAATTTAATAAAGTGTTGAAAATAAATATTTGAAATTTTAATGCCCAATATTATGCCCAATACTTTGAAAAATTATACAGAGCAATGTGTTGAGAATTTGAATTTTGCAAGTTACTGAGAGATGTGTATTGTGTATGATAAATCAGTTGGCCTGCTATTAGTATAAGTTGGTCCATCACCCACTCTCCATGCATTGATCTCTCATAGGTTTTTGGTAGTGAACCTTGAAAATAACTTTTTTAATTGTGCATTTGGATATTTTCTTTGTTGCATTTTGAAGAGATTTTTTACTAAGAACTTAACTCTTCTGACTCAGTGGTTGCCATTTTGGTTTATTTATATATAAATTTTGAATAAACACTGTTAATTTTAAGTGTTAGATTTAAAAAAAATCTTACAAGCAAATAGTTTGATAAACAATGTAATGACTGCTCCTGTTGAATCTGTGAGCGTGCCAGAGGAGCTGACTGACAAGAACACCTCTGTGTTGCTTTCTTCAAGTGATACTCTGGTTTCAAAAGGAGAGGCAAACCTTAATTTTCATAATACAGAGCAAAATATATCACATCAATTACAGAGTTCTTTGGCGCATCTAGGTGCGCCACAAGCTTTGGAAATTTTCTCACAAGTTTTTCAACTTGCAACTAACCCTTTACTTCGCTCGCAACTGCCACAAACGTTTGGAGAGAATAGTGGTATTAATAGTAATTCCACAAAGGGTGTTGCTTATCAAAGAAAGTTGAAAATGGAAGAATTGTATAAATGGCGAGTGTGGACTCCATATACTGTCCCAGTGATGAAAGCTAAAGGGGATACAGGTATTGCTGAAAAGCTCTCCAACCATTTCCATCAAATCAGTTTCATGATTGCGCTAATAATAAAATAAGTTGAAACAAACTACTTCAGTTATAAAATATTTTTTTAGCTTTTGACAACCACAATATGCCACCTTCTAAGGTGGTGCACTGCCGTGCGGTTGCTGATGGTTGCAAAGAAACAGATTTGGTGCAAATCATGCGGCCATTTGGAAGTATCAGGTATTTATAATTTGTAAATGTTTTTGATAACTTTATGAAGTATTTTCATTAAATTTAATTTAAGTATTGTGTTAATAGTTAAGTTAAATTTTTCTTTTATTTATCTAAAGTTAAAAAGATTTATTTTGGGTTTTTTTTTAAGAGCACTAACATTAATGCCTAAGTTACGTCAAGCTCTTGTTGAATACGAGGTAAGGTTTAATTTTTCATTCAAGTAAGATCATTCATTTAAAATTAGATCTTTATTTAAATATGATAAATTATTATTAATTATAATAATTTATCATATTTTATCATATTTTATCATAATATTGGTAAAATACTTTTAAATGTTTAACTTTATTAAGCTTATATATACAAACACATGGTTGTTAATAACAAAACAGTTGTTAACAACAATATTCTAGCCATCTAAATTTTTAGTTTCATTTTACTATTATTAAACAAATTTATTTTATTGCTAAAATTGTATTAACTTTTAACTTATAACTTTTTGTTTCTATACTTTCAAGAGATTTGCTAGAATAATTTGTTCCACCATCTAAGTAAAATATTTTTGCTAGTCATCCTCATCAAGTTACAGATTGATATTTACAGCTCTTAGTATGTTATATATATATATATATATATATATATATATATGAGAGAGAGAGAGATCTAAATAATAAACTCAAAGAAATATGAAAAAACATTTAAAAACTAAAGTGTTAAATATGACTATTTTATAGTAAAGTTTTTTTTGTTTTTTTTGTATGCTTTTTTGCCTCTTTGCTTTTTGTGTCTTAAAATTTATTTATGTAGTTGAATTATTCTTGAATTGAACAAGTTTTAAAAAATACATCCTTTTTTTATTTATTTTTTTACTATTTTAGGAATTAGAATCAGCTATAGCTTGTGTTACCTATGCTCAAGTATGTTGTTTCCCTCAAATTTCTTTCTTAGATTTCCAAATATTTTTAACATCATCATTTTTTAACTAGTTACTTTTTTGCTAAGATCCAACCTGTGCTTATTTTTATTTTTTTACTAAGATCAAACCTGTGCTTATTTTTTTACTAAGATCCAACCTGTGCTTATTCTTGGTCGCCAAATGTATGTTAATTATTCCAAAAGTACTGAAATAAATAGGCAAGTTTTTTTCAAAAATAATATTTGTTCTTTTAAAAATATTCAATTTTAATATATAATGAGTTTCTTTTTATTGATTTACTATTGTGGTTTACGATATTCTGCAACAAACTTATAATGTTAATTTTTAATGCATTTATTGATACCTGTGCTTTGATTAACTTTGTCCTGCATTATTAGCCAAGCTCTAAAAAAAATATTTTTAATTTATAAACTCTTTGCCAGATTAAATAATAATGTACTTGAAGAATAAAACTTAATTCTATGATGATTGCATTTTCAAGTTAAATAACAAAAAATGGCCAAAATTGATTTAGTCAATTCTTGGTATATAATGAGATGTAAAATTATTCAAAACATGAGTATTAATTCCATGCATTTGAACCTAACATTTTAAGTTTTAATGGCACAGATTGCCTCAATGCAATATGATATATCATTAAAAATGATTTTTTATTTAGGGACTTTAGTAATTCCAATGCATCTGTTGGGCAAGCACCAACAAACATTTTGTTGTTTACAATTATTAATGCTATTCATCCTGTAAATGTGGAAACAGTTAAAAAAATTTGTTTGCAACATGCAGAAGTTCAGCGAATTGTTATTTTTCACAAGAACGGTTTGCAAGCTCTTGTTGAATTTTTATCTGTTGATGATGCACAAAGAATACAGCAGGCATTAAATGGTTGTGACATTTTTGCTGGTTGTTGTACACTAAAAATCGACTTTTCAAAGGTAAATTTGTTTGGATATTTATGATATATTTTATGAAAAAATTATTTAAAGTTAAAAAATTAATGTTGTTTATTTATTATATGTTGCATCAGATTTCATTCTTTTTTTTTATGTTTTTTATTTAGCTCAAATTTATAATTCATACTAAATCTTATAAAAATTTTAGGAGTTAAAAGCCTTTACTATATTCTTGTTTAGACAGGCAGGTTAAATGTGCATGCGAACACTACAGAAACATATGATATTGAAATAGAAAAACGTAAGAGAGGAGGTTTGTTTTTTGCTCCAGTGTTCAAATTTATTTGTATGCAAATAAAAGTTGCAACTGCAATTTTTATAATTATAATTATTGCTACAAATAAAAACTTTTTTGAACCCTGAGTTACATTAAAGTTATGTTGAAGAGGCTTTTTTTGCATGTCTGTATATTTTGTTAAATATAGTAGTTTAAATTAAAAGTTTCTGAAGCAAGAACAGATTTGATATTCTTATAAGAAAAAACTAAAAAGATTAGATAAACAAAAGAGAAAATTTAAACAAAACAACAAAAGTGATGAAAGACGAGTGTTAAATAATTGAGAAACTGCAAATGTCTAAAGTTTATTTCTAAACTTAATTATAAATATAATTTTTGTAATTTTTATGGTATTTAAACTAAAAATAGATGAAGTTTCTGTTACAATGATTTAAAAAGTTTAACTTTTAAGGAAGTTTTTCTGAGAAAGAAAACGAAAGTAGACTGGAACACTATTCATCATTAAATTATCATAATAGTAATTTAATGGTAAATGGAGAAAGTTTTAAATTCATTTTTACTTATGATAGTGTACAAGTTGCATGTATAGTTTATAAGCAAATTTGATTTTTTTATTTTGTTTTAATATATTCTCCTAAAAATTCAATGTACTGTCCAACTGCTTCTTCTGTCATTCTACTCCATCTCAGTAGTGCGATTCCAAAAAATCTGCAAATTACTGATTCATGGCTACCTTAGGTTCCTCTATCCTTAGGTTCTTTATCTGACAAAAATAGTTTTAGTGATTTTTGCATTATTTTAATAAAAAGTTAATACTTTTGTAAACTTTTCTTTTATAAATTGCTGCGTACAGATAGTTTTGAATTTTCCGAGCTGGTTGTTTTAACTTTCTCAAAATATTCAATCAGAAAAATTCCTTTTGAAACCCAAAAAAAACAGTTGCTGTAACCTTTTCTATTGGTTGTTCATTTTTTTATCTTCTGAGCTGAACATCCAACTTCATTCTATCGTAAACATTCCTTTTTAAAATTATAATTGTGTATATCTCATCTCTGTGGTTACAAAATCACATGTAAATTTGGTTTTTCTTTTTCTAATGAGCCAAAAATTCAGTTTTTTGTTTAATTGTTATTATATGCAACAGTACATTTTGAAGCAACTTTTCTATATGTAGTTATTAGTTATTCATGTAAAATTAGGTGCACTTGAAACCTTTGGTAGTTTTACTTTCACATCTAATCATGCTAAGATGTTAACAAATTTATTGTATTTGCTCAATTTACTATTTGTTGCTGCAGTTTTTGGACATCTAGTGTATGGATTATCAAGTTTGTGTTAGAATTTAAATTCATCGCAATGTCAAATCCTCTCATCTCATTATTAATGGTTGGAAATGAAGGAGCAAATTCATTTTATATTTTGCCACATTTCAGTTTCAGTTGTCAATCAGCTCTCCTAAAGGAATAATTTATTCACTGGATGACATATTCATGTTTCTTTAAAAGAGTGGCATAAAAATGCTGTTTCTTCTACTGTTTCCAGATACTATTTAAAAAAAAGTAACATCTAGAAACATCTCATGCAACCTGTAATAAGCTTTTTAAGCAAAGTTCTTTTTTCATTGTTGCAATAAAAATTTCCTTCAAAAAACATTTCAATCATATTCAAAAGCATATTGTTAAAAATTTTTTCTCATACATTGCAAACATCATGCAAATTAATCTATATTTTTTTACATAAATGTTTTAGCATAACAGGTATTGATGTAATTGTATCAAATAATAATGAATATTTATTGTTTTATTTACAGTAATGGTTGAAAACTGTTTAATGCTTTTTCCTTTTTTAGGTTCATTGTTATCATTAATTAATAATTCGGATACTAGCCCCATGTTTGCTCAAGCAGCAATGGCTTCAGCATTTTCTCAGACTAGTGTAGGAAAATCAATGCAGTCTTTATCAGGTTCATCTACTTAGCTTTTGTTTTGTATATAGACAAACAAGAACTGTATATAAGTTTCTGGGTTTCTGTCTCAAGATGTTGTTTTTGTTGGCTAAAAATATTGATACCTCAATTGATTTTCTAAAACAAAAAGTTTAATTCAAAGTTTGCTAAGCATTTACAGATCTAAAAAAGTCTTGCATGTTGCTTATAACATAATTGCTTAAGGCAGAGTATCCAGTATTTCTGCTCTTTGACCAGTAGTTTATTTTAATTTTTCTAAGTTATATATATTTTCTATTTAGATATATTTAGCAATTCTAAAGCATCAAATATTGAAAATGGAAAGTTGAGTGCTGATGTTATTGCTGCTCTACTTGCTAGCGCAGCAAGTTTTCCACAAATGCAAAGTAAGATATTTCATAAATCTTGTATAATTATTTTAAATGTTACACAATTTTAAAATGCACAATTAAAATTAAGTTGTTACTAATTTTTATTTGTACAAAATGTTAATACACAATGTGAGGGAGTTAGTATTTGAGAAATGCTTTTCACATGGGCTTGATTTTTTTTCTTAAAAGTTTGAGATTCTTATAAAGAGTTTGTCAAATAACACAAACTCAATTTATAAATCTCAAACTTTTCTTTTGATGTAAGCAAAGTTATGTTGATTTTAACAAGATGTTCTTCACTTTATTGATTTTTTTGTTATTGATAATTTGTATAAAAAAGTCTTTTATACAAATTTTTATACTATATGAACACAATGCAGAAAGTCCTCAATCTTCATCTTAACATCTCAAATTTGCTGTTTTTTATTAATTCCTTTTCTGCTTTTCCACTTGAATTATTTTAAAAAAGAGTAGCATGTTTTTTTCTTATTTTTCTGTCAGATATTATTACAAAGTTGTTAAGCAATGAAAGTAATCCTCAGGTTTCACATTCTGGTTCTTCCCCAGGTATTAAAATAATATTTTTACTTTTTTGTTACTTTTATTGTCATTTAATGTTGATTCAGTTTAAGAGTTGACATTTTTCTTATTCTGGATTTTGTAGAGGATATTTTAAGTGAGTTTTTAACTTTACTTTTTAGGTATTGGTACTCTTCTTTCATCTGGAATGGACTCCTCAATAGATAATGATTCAGGTTCAAGTATGAATTCAAATATTAGCCGTACTACTCTTTTGAATCAGCAACCAAGTTTGACTGAACCACATCCATCACAATTTTCTGCAATTGGCAGCGCCCTAAGCCTCGGTAGCGTTTTTTATTTTACCAAAATGTTTTTGATATCAATAAAGAGTTTCTGTAGTTCTAGCATAAAAAATTATGCTTTTATAGATACTTATATGAAATATATGATAGTTATATAAAATTATGCTTTTATATATACAACTTGTTGTAATAGCTATAAAGTATAATATTATAATTATAATATCATACTGTTCAAATTTAGTAACACAATACACTTTTCTGATGCTAAGTTTTAGTCATTGTATACCTCATTTCTTTTGATAGCTGGTGGAGAAGGTTGTGTTGCAATGGTGTATGGTGTAAACCATGAAAAAATGAATTGTGACCATCTTTTTAATTTGTTTTGTCTCTATGGAAATGTTGTTAAGGTATATATTTTTATCATACACAGTTAATTAAAATCATTTCTTACTATTTGAAATAATTTTTAGATGTTTATTGAAAAAAAGAACACCATATTGCTGCTTGAACTTTTCAAAATATTTGTTTTTAATCCTTTTTTTTTTTTTTTTTTTTTTTTTTTTTTTTTTTTTTTTTGATAAAATTGTTAGTATATTTGTAAATTGTAGTATTCTGCTGCATTAAACCTGTTATGAAAACCACTATGCAGTTTGTTTGTTTGTTTTTTTTTTTAAAAAAAAACAAAAGTGTTTTGCCAAATTAATTGACAAATTTGACATAATATTCTCATCTGTAATTTTTTTCTTACTGAAAAACAATAAGTGTGATCTGTGATGTGTTTTACATTTCCTGAAATTTTTTAAATTATTTTGTTTTCTTTTAGGTTAAAACACTTGTTAACAAACCTGGCTCTGCAATGATACAATACACAGATAAAGTCTCAACTGACATCTCTATTAGGAATCTTAATAATCTGACATTGTTTGGTCAAAAGTTCCAACTATCGTGAGCTGTTTTTGTTTATGTAAATTAATCCAATTCTTTCTTCAAGTTTTTGAAACCGTTCTTGCTGATTAACTTGTTTTCTTAAAGGTTCTCAAAACATCCATTCATTGCTGACTCATCGCAGGTTACTCCTTTATTTGATGGTTCTCCTTCTGCTGTAAGTTACGCTGACTCACGAAACAATCGCTTTAAGTTCATTCCTGGTGGAGTAGACATATTCTCACGTATTCATCCTCCTTCAAAGGTCTTGCATTACTTTAATGCCCCTCCTGACTGCACAGAAGATCAGTTGACAAAAGTGTTTCAGATGCTTGGCTGTGAAATACCAATTAAGCAAGCAACATTTTCTAAAAGTATGTTAAAATATTTTAAAGGCCTTTTTTAATTTCACAGAAATCTTAATTCATGTGGACCCTGTAATCTATATTTATTAATTTGTTTGTCTGTAGTTAAAAGAAAATATTGATTTTCAGGTAACATGAAATCATCATCAGGTCTTCTAGAGTTTACTTCTGTACCTGCTGCTGTTGAAGCTCTTATACTAGCAAACCATTTCACAATGCACAGAGATAATACTTCTGGTAAGTTTAAAATTTCTCTCTTCACTTGTAAAACCTTTTAAATTACTTTAAATTAACTCTAAAAATCTAAATTTCATTAATTTTTACTACAGATCCATTTCATACGATTGAACAAAACAGCGCTGCATTCACACTTAAACTCGCCTTCTCTCCTAGTAATGCAATTAACAATTAAATAGTAATATTGACAAATATCTACCACTTTAACAACGACATGGTGTATGCAAGAAGATACCCTCAAAGTGTAAATAGTTTTTTACTTCAGTTGTTCGTCCAGACTTAATCACCAATCATTTATCCCTCAATGCAAGCCAATCATTCAGAATTATTTCACCGCCTGCAAAAGTATGCAGCCTACATGAATTTTAACGTATTTTTATCTCCCACTGACAAAGATTTGCACCCTATATAATGCCTGCAGTAACGCGTTACCCATTGTTTACATTTGGTTGATTTTTTTTTTCTTTTTTTTGACACGTATCTTAAAATTTCTTTGAGTATTTTATCTGATTCATTCAAAGAGATCTTATATTTATTATTTTCATTTTTAAGTTAAAAAAAAGTTAGAATTTATATGTAAAGTGTTTATAAGCTTGACAGCTTTTATTTTTTTGGTACAAACGTTTGTGTATATAAATATATATTATATATTGCATAATAACATTTAATGGTTTCTGTTTGTTCTGAGAAAATTTTCAAATAACCCAGACCAGTTCTAGAGAAAAACCAAATCAGCAAGTATTTGCAGGTGTAAAGAAATCTACGTTTTATACTTTGAATGGTTTCATTCGGGCGTCTTTGAAATAATGAAGAGAATGTTGTGTTGCTATCACTATGAGTGACCACCAATCGATTATGTGTTAGGAAAAATTATACGTGCATGTAAAACATGCGCGATTGAAAATTTACATACAGTTTTTTGTGAGTGTTTACGCGCGCCATATATTATTCTCTCTTCATGACTTTGATGTATTTTTAATTTTTAAAGCTTTTTAAATGTAAGGATTCGCGGGAAATTTTATGAAGTCTAAAAGTTTTATGGCAGTTTTTAAGTTTTTTTCAATTTGTAAGACTTCAGAGTTCTACCATTATGTCAACAATTTTAAAAAACTTCAACGCCGTCAGGAAATTGAATTTTGCTTTTGTTTTTGTTTTGAGACGATTTTCAAACTTTGCATTATGTTCTACGTTGGTGATATTCGTTTGTATTGTTGTTTGTTAATCTTTGTTACTTTTTTTCGTTTTTATTTTCTACGAAGTCGCTTATTTGTATCCTACGATATTTTATTAACTTAGTTATTAATATCAATTATTTTATGGGTCACAAAGAGGGAGATGTAGCCGCTTTTTAATTATAATCCACGTGGCGTGATCACATAGTGAAACGTTTTCATGAGAGTTTCTCATTTTTCGATATAAATATTGTAAATACGTTGTTCATTGAAGTTTTACTGTTGTAGAAAGTTACGTATTTTGCATGTTTTGCGAATAAATAGCTAATTGGTTTTCGATGTATTGCCTTTTTTATGCTCTAATTTACCATTGATCACTCGTTTTCCCGAAGAATATAAAGCTATTGTTCCTATCTCCTCTCATCATTGATAGAAACTTAGTGTTATGCATCATTTGCATCGATTGTGTTTTTTAAATTTCTCTTTTAAGTGCGTTATAACATGGACGTATAAGAGATGGACATGCAACGTTATCGTTTTTTTTTTTTGTGAACCAAGCGTATTGTTGCAAATCTTTTGTTTTACACAATAGAAATTAAATTTTTATAAAGTCTGTCGGATTCGTTAAAAATTTTTGGTCTCGTCTAACTAGTCACATCAACTTTCTTTTACTTATCAAAGATAACAGCAATAGAACCAAGTTTTAAGCTACATAATTTTATATACGTAGATATTCTTAAGAAATAACGCTGATGATGAAAAGAAATTGAGATCATTTACTTGACTACTTTAGTACATGTATAACTTGAGATATAATGAATGATACAAAATGTCAACAAGTATTGCTGCTACCTAGAACACAATGGTTTCTTGTTCAGAAAACTACCGTGGTGTGACCTAACGAAGTCCTATGCTATAAGAAAGTCCTAATTTAAGAAATGACAAGTTTCGTATATATAAAAGAAAGATTTGTGGAAAATAATTTTGTTGTTTTAACTAGATATCTAGTTAGATAAAATAACTAAATTTTTTTTCTCTAAATGTTTATTTTATGTATACGAAATTTGTCATTTCTTTAATTAGAACTTTCTTAAAGCATAGGACTTTGTTAGGTCACACCACGGTACTTCATCTACTATATTGCTATAGACATCCAGTTTATAAATATTAAAGAATTTTCTATTTTTATGTTTGAAAATAGAAATATATACAGTTAAGGATAAAAATAACTTATACATAAAATGAATATAAATGCAATAAAAAAAAAATTTGTCACAGTTTTAAAGAATTTAGCAAAGCCAATTTATGACAAACCACAAGAATAACTAAGTATTTAATATTAACATAATATGATTTACCAGCTATATATAAACTAAATTTTATTTTAAAAAAACAAATGGGTTATTATGTGCTTTTTATGACAAACGAAGTAATGTGTAAAATTTGAAAAACGAAAACATAAAATATTTGGGCGCATTTTGCAAGATAATTATAAACTTGAATAACTTTTTAAAAAGTTTTGCTTTGTCAAATGAATTATAAAAAAACTTATTAGAAAATATACCTACTAAAAAAATAATGCGTTGTGGAATATATATTATGGAGATTATATATATTATGGAGATTATAGAGATGTAGAGGCAAAAAATGGTGACATGTCGGAAAAAATACACAAATTTAAGGCTGGTGAATGAAGGATCAAGGAATTGAATGAAATCAGATCTTGACAAAAAACTTTTTTATATTTTGCTATACTCTTTTTATTCATTTAAAAATTACTCTTACAGCACTATTTTAACTTTGGCAGACTTTGTTTATATGTAAAAAAGCTCCCAAATTTACAAATATTCATCTTGAAAAAATGATAAAATCTGATTTCCTTTACCTTGGTGTAATTTGTTTAGTAATTTGTCGACACGTGTAGTAGTTACATTATCCTGAACAGTCATATTAAACAAATTCTATAAAAGTTTAAGCTAATACCACGTAATCAGAGTTTCTGTTTTAAATCTGTCGGCAGCCATTTTAATAGATTTTTTGTTGACGGGTGAAAATTTAGAGTTTGTCCAAAACTTGCATGGCTTGCTGATTTCTGCGGCCTCTTGATGTTAAACAATGAGTTGCACAACCATCTCTTATATGTCCATGGTTATAGTATGCGAACGCGATTAAATTTATCCTTTAAGCGTGTCATTAAAATATGCGATGCCAGTTATTACCACATTTATAGCTAAACAAAATATTGATGAAGAAGTGCATAAGGCACAGTGACCTTAAACTCTGCTAAATTAAAACTGCATTTGTTTCAATAACCCTGCATCAGGTGGCCATTAATTGTGACTATAGCTTTTCACGAACAGTATTTTCTCTACCATAGCCCAAGTAGACTCTCCTCAAAGAAGAAACCAATCGCCTTACCGAGAATGTGGATTGAGACATGGATTGAGGGTATTGTCAATAAAATATGGTTTAAAAAAAAAACTTAAAAAAAAACTTTTAAAAAAAAAACTTAGAAAATTGTTGTTCTAAAAAAGAATTTCTTAAAAAAGCCAAGAAGACTGTTTTTCTAAAAAACTATTTTTTTTCACACTATTTATCATTTCTAAAGAGAATTCCTTTCTTCTATTTTCGTATACAGTAATGTGAGCAAATAATTGGTGTCTAAAAATGAACATCACCCCCTCGTAATATTGCTAGTTACGGGGGCTGCTTTATGGATTTATAGAGATTTACTTTCTTCGCGTCAGTTTTAAGTTGTGAATGAATTTTACTGTTAAAATGCAACGAGATTGCTAACTAAGTAGTTCATGATTAAAATACAAGAAAACCGTTAATAAGTAATTCATTATTCAAATGGAAGGAGACTGTTAACTGGTAATTTTTAATAAGCATCAAACAATCATCTCAATAATTTATTTTATGTTTCAGTTTTTTTTATCGGAGAACAACGTCATGAACTCGCATAAAGAAATAATTAACCAAGCAATCTCTTAACGTTGTTAGTTCGTTATGCTCCGTTTGTATGCATAATATATACCCATTGTAAGGCAAAATGTTGTAAGTGAAATTACTGGAAAAAAAAAGATGGTAAAGATAAGGAATTAGAAATCAGTATGAAAATCTCGTTACAGCTAGAGTGAAAATATACGTTACATTGAAAACGTGACGTCATCTGGTATATTATACGAAATATGAGGTTTTCAGATGTTTTCGTTCACATGGAAAAAGAAGAGCTTTTAATTGAACTTGAAAAGTTATATAAAGAGAATGAATCTCTAAAAAAAGAGAATGAATGCTTAAAGAGGGAAAAACAAGCTGTCGAAGAAGAATTAAAAGTGTGCAGCGACGTACAAAATGAAACCTTATTGTAAATTTCTTCTTCTGTTGTTTTTGTTTTTACTTTCTTATTTGTTTTGAAATGATTTCCTTTATAATAATTTTTCTATAAATATGTATCTACGTCCTGATAATAGATACCCTTAGTTAAAAGAAAAGTATAAAATACCTTAAAAGTTAAAAGAAAAGTAATAAATACCTTAAAAGTTAAAAGAAAAATTACTCTAATCCTTACACTTTCCCAATAAGCTACCCTACCTTCCCGATAATCTTCTAACCTTACCCCACCCTGACTTTATCTCCCAACCCAAACCCTACCCCAAACCTAAACCAAACCTAAATGCTGCTTAAGTGAAAGTAAAGAAGTTCGTTTAAAAAAATCATTCAAAAAAAGAAGATTTTTTGTTTTATTTTGAAACAGCAGTTTTTATCAAACCCTTTTAGTGAACTCGAGCAAACTGAAATCCGATTGGCAGAATGCGAAAGAAAAGAGGTAATAAATAAAAATCGGGAAGTTTCAACTCTCTCTTCTTCTTCTTCTTCTTCTTCTTTTTTTTTCTATGGCTTGGTACTGTTTAATTACAACTTTTTTTATATATAAATTTATTTAATAATTTTAAAGGGACTTTTAAAAAGCAAGTTAGTATTTGCCCAACAACGATGCGCATTACTGAACGAGAGGATAAAAATTTACGAGACCGATAACGCTTTCCTTACTTCACATATTAAAGCTAGTTTTAATGATTGTTTTAAAAAGATTTTTGAGAAGGTAAATGATTTTCGTCAACCGTGATTGTGTGTGCGATTTGTTTAAGTGAAAGTATAAACGAATACTTGTTCATAAACTTTTTTTACTTTTTTTATATTTTAACAGGTAGACCGCACCATTCAAGACAATCAAACTTGTTCCTACTTGTAAGAATTTTAAGTTCCTTTTTTAACGTCTTACAAAATATAATAGTGTATAGTAGATATGATTCTAATAGTCTCAATCATCTTTGATTTGAGATAAATATTATCTTAATCTGTCTGGAGATCCAAGCAGATTTTTTTAACAATTAGAGCATGCGCAGTTTGTAGAATTGTGAACATTTCACAGAAAAAAGCTTTTATAACAAGATTTTATAAATTTAGTTCTATTAATTTTCTTTCTAATTCAACTTTCTCCCATATAACAACTTATTTGCAAATACATTATAGAGATCATTGTAATTTACCCAAATTACTAGGAAGAACACCAAATGCGACTCAGAACGAAGTTTCATAAAGGGAGTAAGAAGATTCTTGTTGTTGATTAAAACTTGATTTGTAAAATATTTTGCATTCTGAAAACATTTTTTTCTGGTATGCAAAATATTCTACGCATATTCCAATTAAAATTGTCCATCCAGTTGATCGGTCTAAAAATCATAATTTATAGTTTAAAAAAAAAAAAGTTTATCCTAAAAAACTTTATGGAATGCATGAACTTCTAAAAACTTTGCATGCTCTAATCAGAAAATCTTTTTGCTCGCGGAAATTTATCCTAGTTGGCTGTTAACACGTTCGCTGCCGAGTAAGTTCCTGTATAATTTCCCAACTACGAGTTTACTCTTCGGTTATTATGAACGACAAGCGCGTGCGCACACGAAAAGTGGTTCGGCAGCGAACGCGTTCACAAATGAATTTAAGTAAAAGGTTATAAAAAATTCATGTAACGCTTCTTCTTAATTAATAGAAACTCAAACCGGGGCTCTGCGGTTGACAAACGGCGACGAAAAACATGGTCAAATATTTGGGTTCCCAGTTCAATTTCTTCATCTCTTGATGATAACAGTGATAATGATGAAAAAGATGATAACAATGATAATGATGAAAAAGAAGATAACTATGATAATGATGAAAAAGAGGATTTAGAGTACGAAACAGATTTTGATAAAATTTCTACTGATGAACATTTAAAAGATCTTGAAGATTTTGTTAAAAAAGAAAGCTCCAAAGTTTTAATAGATTCAAGTTTTAAGTTTTACGATGATCAACCAGAAGAATCTAGTAAAATAACGCACATTGATAAAAGAAAAATTTGCGATCGATCAATTGATCAGAATCAAGCTTTTACTGATGTGCAATTCTTGGAGGACAAAAGAATTCAAGACGACGAACAATCATTAATTCAGAATCCAAATGTTTGTAATTACTGCTCTTGCGAAGACGTTTTTAAAAAAAGTTGCAAAAAGCAAGATTTACTGCTTGTTTTACATAAGAATAATGAAAAATGGTTTCCTAATCTATTTGCGAGGTTCAAAGGGACGGAAATAAATACTTAAATTCATTGATTGCTTTTATTTATCTTTTTTTTTTTACATATATTAATAATGATATAACTTTAAGAGATACATAAAAAATTCGCTCATTAATCAGCAGAGCATATCCAAATGGAAAGTTGGAGTGACGTCAATATGTAACGTTGGACAAACTACTGACATTAAAAAATTCTAGACTTAAAAATTAATTAACAAGATTTTTATTACTTAACGATAACGTAACATTTTTAAGGTTGTTTTTAATTTTTTATTTTTTTTCACTAACTTCCTTTGCTTCCGATACTTTTATATTGTTATATATTACTGTGATCATCATCAACATCATCATCATCATCATCATCATCATCATCATCATCATCATCATCATCATCATCATCATCATCATCATCATCATCATCATCATCATCGTCATCATCAACATTGTTATTATTATTACTATTATTACTATTACTATTATTATTATTATTATCATTATTATTATTATTATTATTATTGTTATTATTATTATTATTACTATTATTATTATTATTATTATTATTATTATTATTATTATTATTATTATTATTATTGTTATTATTATTATTATTATTATTATTATTATTATTATTATTATTATTATTATTATTATTATTATTACTACTATTATTATTATTATTATTATTGTTATTATTATTATTATTATTACTATTATTATTATTATTATTATTGTTATTATTATTATTATTATTATTATTATTATTATTATTATTATTATTATTATTATTATTATTATTATTATTATTATTATTATTATTATTATTATTATTATTATTGTCATTATTATTATTATCAATTCATAAACTTTTCGATAATATTTAAAAATGAGAAAAACCATGAAATAATCTTTTTTTTATATAAACTTATTATAGAAAGTTTTGATGGCGACGAATTGCAGCGGGCTTTTTTCTAAAATAAAATTAGTTAAAAATAGATTTCTCCTATTTCTTAAATGATTGTCTTAGGTCATCTTTCAATCGTGAGAATAAGTTATTTAGATGGAAATTATATATATATATACATATATATATATATATATATATATATATATATATATATATATATATATCTATATATATATATATATATATATATATATATATATATATATATATGCTCGTTAATTATTCATGAAGATGTAAAAATGTAAACATCTTCATGAATTTTTCATAAAGATGTAAAATTATATATACGCTCATTAATTATTCACAATGATATAAACGTATAAAAATATTAATTTGTAGTAAGTAATACAACTTCCTTCACTTGCAAAAATCTTGATTTTCCGGGAGAAAATTTTTTATAGTATTTTACAACACTAAATTTAATCTTTCCGACATTTTCTTTTTTTTTGAATGATTCTTATAAATCATTTTGTGATTTTACCAGTGGTACATAGTACTATTCTTTCCTTAATAACTATGTCCTCTCGTTTATAACTATGGAGATATTTTGAAGGTTTTTACGTAGGAAAAATCTCTCCTATTTAACAGATCGTACAGTTGATTCAACCTGAGAATGACAGCTTCATTTTCGTTACTGGAAACTATAGTTGACATTCATGAACCTCCTCAGGACACGAAACTCCATAGGTCATTTGATAGAACATTAAATGAAGCATCACTTTGTAAAAATAATTTTGTTTATTAAGAATTTAGAACCATAAGTTATCATAAATCATAAATTATCTATATACTAATAGCAATTCAGTTATTACGTCAAAATTAACAAATTACAAATTTATATTTTCATATTAAACATCTAATTAAAACAAATGGAAATTATTCAAATATATACTAATTATTAATACTACATATTATATATTATATTAGTATCAGTATTTTATTGTGATCACTTTAAATGATTAAGTTAGTTGGCAGCTGTAGCAACTTGATAATCAGGTTGATTATATCGCTTTACTTAATTTCTTTACAGTCATAAGGAAAGAAGAGCAGAAAAATATATAATCATTTCTGTTAATAAGTTTTTGTTTAAGATGTAAAGGAGCAAGGTTGATGTTTTTCTCAAGAAGATGTAATGATAAGCTCTACATAAACCACAGCTAATGTGTCTTGGTAGATCTTATGCATACAATAAATAAACCATAAGGACTTTATAAAATTTTATAAAAATGTTTCAATATGTTATCATTTTGAACCATCAAACATTTGTGGTATTCTTTGAGATGAGTAAAAATACGGCTATTTTTTTATATCAACTACGAAAATTATACTTAATTAGAGGTAAATATATATGGCAAGTGCTAAAAGCCCATCTTGGTCCCATAAATCAAAAGTAGAAAAGGAGAAGGCTAATATAAAAGACAATTGAGGGTGCAAAGGAAATTTATGAAATGTGCATTGACTCAATTTATGATTATGCTAAAATCAATAATTATACTCAACACCAAGAAATATTAAGTGATATCAAATATGAACTTTCTCAAGAACAGTTCAGCTATGAAGCAACGAGTTATATTGGAGATAATCTTTGAACCTAAAAAATTACACTTAACTTTCTTTTTTACCTCTATAACTGTTTTCTTTATGTTTACGTACATTCCATAATTTCTTATTTGTGTATATGTGTATATGCGTATGTAGATGTGAACACGTTATGATAACTGTTTGACCTATACTTTAACTCTTTTAAAAGTCTGTTTTGTAAGTGTTACTTATAGGTTTTTGCAAAGTTCTATTTTTATTATGTGACTTGTTTATTTCTTACATTTTTCTTTTATCTTTTCTTTATTCTATTTAGGTCATTGCGTTTTATTAGTGAATTACTATTTGCAATGACCTGTTTTTTTTGTAACATCCTTAAAACGAAATATATTGATATTGATATTGATTGATATTTAAAACTGTCATTCAACAGGATTTCCCACAGTTCGCATACCACCAAAAATCACAGCTTCAAAAGGCAAAAAACAAGTAGGAAGTATGACTAGTGCAGAATAAGGCAACAGTCCAACAATCATTGGAACTATTAATGCTACTGGAAATAACATCCCACCATTACTTATATTTCCATGTGCTAAATTTAAGAAATACATGCTTAATGGTGCTCCTCCTAATCTATGACATTTTGTTGAATAACCAGTTCTTTTACTAATGGATAATCATGAAGTTCATGCGAACATTTCTATTATTGAGTTAGTTAAAGGTTCTGCTTTCTATAAAAATCCCTTACTTTATACAGGACTTACAAATCTTTAAGAGGAGGATAATTTCTAACCCATCGTAGCACTCTATTATAATGTTGCATCAGCACTTTTTACGACATTTTAAAAGATTTTGCTGTAGATAAACATAAAAATTTCAATTTTCATTGAAAAATTTAAGGTCAACAAAATCTGCTAATTTTCCTTTAAAAAATACTATGCTTGAGTATTCAAACCAATTAAGATGTTTAACGTAACCATATTTCTTACAATTAAATTTAGATTTCGGACTGAAATTGTGTTGTTAAAGATCAAAATACAATTCAAAAATGCTATTAATTGGTGCAAAAAAACACACGAAAAACTTTATGTAGTTTTCAGACAGAGAATTTTATACATTCCAGAAAAAAAAAAGTTTACAATTTCAGATTTTTAAAAGTTTTTATTGTAAAATTTAAGTTTTATCTTCAACAAATACATTTAAACAAATATTTATTTAAAATCAGAAGAAAAAATTAACGACAAGTTTAAAATATAATTTTGTTCTTTGTTTATATATTTGGTCGTTTGATGACGATTGATAACGTTTAATTACGTTTGATGACGCTCCCACTATAACAAATAAAAATCTAATAGCAATAAAAATCTTTTTTTGGTTGGTCGTTATCTAAAAAGCGTGGCAAGAACAATTATGTGTCGATTTAAGAAGAGGAAGAGGAAGAAGCAGAACACTCGTAAGATTGGCAGACAACCTTTGTTTGTAACTGCTGCAAGCAATGCACAAATCATTTACTTACAAGGTCTGAGCAAATTTACCCAATATCCTGTATGGGTTGATGTCAATGAAAAAGGGGAAAGTCCACCAATTTCTATATTTGAACTCTACACAAAAGAGAAAATCACTGAAGGAGCACCTCAACCTGTCCAAGCTTAAGCATTAAATGACCCATTTACTGCGGTAACATGGCTCCCTCCTTTTTTAAGGTTGCAGTATGGTCGCATTTTTGGCTACAAAATATTTTTTATAAAACATAAAGGCACAATAGAGTTTGGTAAAAATATGTTTTAAAGTTGCAAGGTGATTCAATTAAGGATATTATATTACATGATTATATTACTGGTAAGCAAGATTACCGTGTTAATGCAGCTGCGTTTACTTAGAGACAGTGTCGAAACTGCTTACATATATTAGAAAACTCCTCCAAAGTTGCCATCTGCTCCAACTTTACAAGTAAAAACAGCTTACACAATGAATGCTATCACTTTAAAAGCCTGTAACCAATTTTATTATATATTATAAGATTAAAAACGGAAGACTGTGCATATTTAGGGGAACTTAAAATGAAATTAAAAATCTTGATGTTACCGAAAATTTAAAAATTATCAGAGGATTCCATCTGGAAATTTAAAAAAGACCTTCCCACTGTAATGGTTCAATTCATTTTGAACTGTTTCTTAAACTATGATCAGAAAGCTAATTAAATATATTAAAAGATTTATTTTCTACATACTGTCGTTTATTACCAATACCAAAATATAACTTAACGTTAGTTCTCATCTTATTAGTGATTCCGTATTGGTCCCAAGATATGTTAGCTTGTTTATTAAAGGAACGACATCATAATGAAATAAACCGTTTTGTATTTTTTGCGTTTCCATAAAATTTTCATAACTTAGCGCGTTAAGAACAAAATCTCCTAATACAAAAAGACTTTTTAATCGAGGGAGCATTTGTAAACAATATTTTATGAATTAAAAATATTTCTGTTTTAAAACAACAAGATATAATATTTTTGGAATCGTTTCTTAATCATTTCAATAAATGCAAACTTTCTAATGCAATCAGGTGCTGATATCAGGTGTCGTGTTAAATATCATTAATATTGAAAAGAAATAAATTTTTTAAAAAATTTAAAACAAAATGAATCTAAACAAATAAAAAATAATAAAATTTTTCTTTCTTGAACTTAAAGTCAATTAAGCGAAGAAGTCCAAAATTGTCAATGACGTCATCATAATCATCACCATAATCAATGATTTTTCAAAGCAGGAAAAGCGAATTTGGCATTCACAAGTCTGTTGAAAGCAAGAAAGTTATTTATAATAAATTATTAACACTAAAAGTGCTAATGATAACAGTTTATTAAAAGTAGTAATGATAATAACTTTTTACTATTGCTAATATTTATTTAACAATGATAATATAAATAATGATAATAATAACAACAGTAATAATAATAATAATAATGATAATAATAATAATAATAATAATAATGACAATAATAATAATAATAATAATAATAATAATAATAATAATAATAATAATAATAATAATAATAATAATAATAACAATAATAATAATAATAATAACAATAATAATAATAATAATAATAATAATAATAATAATAATAATAATAATAACAATAATAATAATAATAATAACAATAATAATAATAATAATAATAATAATAACAATAATAATAATAATAATAACAATAATAATAATAATAATAATAATAATAATAATAATAATAACAATAATAACAATAACAATAATAATAATAACAATAATAATAATAATAATAATAATAATAATAACAATAATAATAATAATAATAATAATAATAACAATAATAATAATAATAATAATAATAACAATAATAATAATAATAATAATAATAATGATAATAGTAATAATAATAATAATAATAATAACAATAATAATAATAATAATGATAATAATAATAATAATAACAAAAGTAAAAATAATAATTACAATAATAATAATAATAATTCAATTTTGTTCTTTAAACTCACTTGTAATCATCTTTGGTTCCTGTTTAAAGATTGTATCAATTGAAAACAGTGATTGCCTGTTGAAGCTGGGTTCTAAATATTTTTTTATTTCTTCGTTTTCAATATCAGAGTTCGCTTCTTCAATATCCAGATTTTCGAAAAATAGTTCAAAATCTTGAGAAGATTGAATAGTGTTATGTAGATTTGGAGCAGACGATTGCACGTTCGCACATAAAAGTTCATCTTCAAGACGAGGATTTCTTCTCACTTCGTTTTTCTTCCATGGTTCCTTTGCATTTGCAAAATCATTCGCTTTCTTTTTTGATGAAAAACTTTTCCTAAAAGCTGTCTTAATGTTTTTCTTCAATTTAGGCATCCTGATATTTTTGACTACGGAGAACATCTTTTAACGGCTGAATTTTAATTTGCAACTTGTTTATGTTTTATTTTTATGCACTCAACTTGTCTATTAACTCGTTAATTAGACATAAGGTTTTAACACTTTAACATTTAAGTGGAAATTTATGAAAATAAAATAAATGAAAGGCGTTGGCGAGAACAACGTGACGACAAATGATTCATGAGGGCTTATGACGCAATCCAATGCAAGTGTTTCAATGTGAAATTGGAAATCGATTTAAAAAAGAAATATAAAATATGAAACTAAGTTTTTGTCTCGTTTTTTGCAAAACTTTTTTACGTATTTGCTTTCGAGTTAGGATAAAAAAAGTGTTCACGCCTTTTTCATTTCTCTTGAAGCTCGTCAAAAAGCGTGTACATTTTAAATGTGCCAGCTTGCTTGTAATCTACCTTGTGATGTTCGCGCATATCGAATTTTTGAAAATTGCCATTTAAAGATTGACAATTTGTCTATTTATAATGAACTTTTTATTTATAAATAAATTTCCGCCGGATTTCTTTCATTAAAGTGTAAAAGAAAAAGCAGACGAATAAACTTGCTTTATTACAGAACTGACGAAGACAAACAAAAAGAAAAAGAAAAAGGTCATTTTCACTATAAAAACGCTTCTTGTTGAGAGTAAATAGCATGTGCGATTTTGACGTGATTTTAAATTCAGGAAAAGTAGATGTCGAACCCAGAACTATTTTGATTGTAATTTTAAGATAACGTCAAGGTAATAATAGAAGACTGAACGGAAAAATTGATGTCTAATTTCACCATTTTATCATTTCCATCCTTTTCATCCTAAGCTGGTACTTAGGACATTTTTTCTGACATTATCCGAGCGAAATGCCACTATTATCAGGGATCGAAGTGTTCAAAAAAACTTAACGTTTAAGACTGCCGAAGTCTTTAAACACAAAATTCCTGAGTGAGCCCAAGCGACACTCTATACTCCATTTTAAAGAATAATTAAAGAACTTCCATCAGATTTAGTACAACTTAAACGCCGTAAACTAAGCCCAGAAAATGATTTGAAAGAGCATTGGTCGATCATTTTTAGAATAATTCCTTACCAAAAAATTTTTCCAATTTTTAAACTATATTTCTTTGATTTTGTTTAAATTTTATACAGTTGAATAATGTAATGAAAGATTTTCCTAGGGAAACTTGGGCACCCAATTCAAAATGCTCTTATAATATTCAAAATTATACAGGGTGGGCCAAAAGTCACTGACCCTTTTTATTTTTTAATATCTTTTTTATTTCATAATATTTTTTATTTTCTTAATATTTATTTTTTTCAGATCCTGGAATTAATTATGGAGAAATTCAGTACCGTCCAACGTACACAAATTGATGAACCCCACTTCCATCTAAATGGGTTTGTCAATAAACAAAACTGTCGCTTTTGGGCAACAGAAAACCCAAGAGCTGTGCATCAGAGAGAACTTCACCCTGTAAAGTGCACTGTAAGGTGCGCAATAACTTCAAATGAAATTATCAGGCCATACTTTTTTGAAGATGATGATGGAAATGCTGTGACTGTGACAGGAGAGAGGTACAGAGCGATGCTTGAAAATTTCTTATGGCCAGCAATTGAAAATCGAGTTGGAATGTGGTTCCAGCAGGATGGAGCAACAGCTCATACTGCAAGAGAAAGCATGCAATTACTCCGGCGACGTTTTAGTGGAAGAATTATTTCTCGATTTGGTGATGTCAATTGGCCATCTCGTTCTCCTGATCTCACTAGCCCAGACTTTTTCTTGTGGGGATATCTAAAGGAAAATGTTTATGCCAACAAGCCGCAATCATTAATGGAGCTAAAGGAAAACATCACTAGAGAAATAAGAGAAATAACCCCAGAAACTTTGGAAAAGGTTATGGCAGAGGTAATCGAAAGAGCTGCAATTTGCGAAGCAGAAAATGGAAGGGATATGCAGGATGTTATTTTTCACACTTAACGATAAAGTTTCTAAAGCTTACTAAAAGTAAAATTGTGATAAGAATAAAATTAAATTTGTGATAGAAAATCAATTTCCATCGCATTGACTTTATGATACTAAAATTTCATGCATATAACTGTTAAAATAAAAAAGTTATTTAAAATCGAAATGGTTCAGTGACTTTTGGCCCACTTACCATTTAGGGTTGAATTACATGATATATATATATATATATATATATATATATATATATATATATATATATATATATATATATATATATATATATATATATATATATATATATATATATCGTATTTTAAATATTTTCAGATTCCAAGAAATCCCAGAAAATTTTTAAACCGCATTAAAGGTTTTTTTTGTTTATGTGACAAATTCATTGAAGAAGAAGCCATGTGTTTCTGATCATTTTGACTCCAGTTACGCTTTTTACAGCTTCTAAACCAGTGTTTCCCTTTTTTTATGTGTGTGTCATGCATCGTATGTAACATCTAAAAAACTATTGATATTTAAAAACTAATTGTTAACACCACCTATAGCTATATTAGGGAACTAAAGTGGCCACGTGGAATAACTTTGATTCAATGGTATTTTTCCTCCAAATTAAGGCTAATTGACGTCGTATCTACAATTAATTTTACTATTGGTAAAATATGAAGATATTTTACCACTTAAAGTTTGTTTGCATAATTTTTTTTTGGGTTTAAAATTTTTCTATACAACTCTATAAACTGACTTCCCATAATTCAAACCTCCCGTAAATCAGAAAACTCCGCTATTTGAATCAATTTTTTTTGCACTTTAAAAACTGTGTTAAGTTAAATATAAATGAAATTTCAGAGGTAAAAAGCAATTGAAAAAAATCTCATTCCTAATAAAGATAAAATGGCGTCAGTGCACTTTGCCTTTCCCAAGCCACTCTTTTTAAATTTTATTGCAGATTATAAAAGATCTTCGTTTAACAAGCTACTTCACACTTGTTAAACGAAGACTAGGAACTAGGAACTTAAAATTGAGTCATTTGAAATAAATCGAATTAAAAATTATTTATTTACTTAGATATACGAAGCCAGAAGATTTCAGAAAGCAATAAGCGATACTTGTATAAATCAGGTTTTTTTACTTCAACTCTTCAAAACAGGTTTGAAAGTATTTCTTAAAAGGTTAAAATAAGCTTAAGTAAATAGTTGAGAAAGTTAAATTATTGTGATTTTTTTGAGTACAAATACCCTTCCCCCCCCCCCCCCCCTTCCTACCCTGAACTATTCCTAATGCTACAAATCTCCTATTAATAAGATTTAATCTTCGTAAATAACTTTTCCCTATATAAAGTTTGGCAAAAGCAGAACTATTGAATGTTTTTGCAAGTAAACTTAAGATATAACTCACCTCTTTTTTATTTCTGGAGGAAAAATTTTATTTTGTTTTGATATTTGATAACGGCTATTATCTAAAAGTCAGGCACAAACCGACAATTCATAGCAAGAATGGTACGGATTATCTTTGGAGAATTTTAAAGTATTCTTTTTCTATATTACTTCATCAATTTTCACTTACTCTTACTGCAACAAAAGTTCCCCAAACCATTAAACTTTTTTTTTCATGTTTTATCTGGTTGATATGCTTTGTTCACTAAAGCGTTCATCCAGTCAACAGCGCATAAATATTATATTTCTTTATCGTTTTAATCCGAAATTATTTTCACAACCTTTTTTTTTCGAGCAAACAGCAACCGAGTTGTACTGCTGTCATGGGTTCTTTTCTGTCACGTCTAGTCCCGACATCCTTTTTTTCACATGTTTCTCGGAATTTTGTATGCTTTAACTATTTTCAAAATAAACTTCTGAAAGAAATGAAATAAATTGACACTTAAAACAAACGTTGACTTCACTCTCTGTGGCAGATCCTTACACAATGATTAGAGAACAAACGAAATAATACTAATAAAACTCTGAGATGGAGGTCATTAAATATTCTTATGATGTAATTATCTTGAGGTGATGAAAAATTAGCGATGTGAAAAGTTCATGTCTTAAACTAAACTAACGACGAAGGGATGTTTATGTATATGAATTTATTGAATTTAACTTTGTCTTTAAGGAGTCTTAAACTATAGTATTTTGCGTCCTTTTTATGTATACAGTATAAAAGTACGTTGTTTTCAAGTTGGAAAAGATAATTAAACGATACATACGTTTATTTTTACATACAACCAAGTCGTGAAGAATTTCCTTTCATTAGTTTGACCATTCACTTCAAACCGCAAATAAACACCGAATTATGAAATCTTTTTGTTCTGCAAAATGACCTGATTGGCGAAAAAGCAATTCAGCAATTTTAACGTCCAACTATACGAGCGTGCCGTTATTTGCAAATTTAACGACGAGCAAATAAATTTATTATCTTAATTTTGTACGAACAATTGGAATTTACATAAGTACAAATTTCTAGAACACAAACGATTTGAGAAAGAACCCACTACAGTGGACGAAGTGAACTCAGTTCGAAATTCTAATATATCTTACCGGATATCATCCGGTAAGTGAGTTCCTCATTAGACGGTTCATAAAACAAACCGAAACTTGTGTTATTGATGCTTAGATCAACAACAAGCGTTGGGGAAATCTTGATATTCTTTTGGGCTAAGAACTAAGAAGCACCCAAATATACTTAAGACAATGTTTTAAAGTCGAATCAAGTCGGGCTAATCCGTGCATACAATTTCGGTTAAACAACTCCCTCATGATTACAGAAAAATAAGTCTCTCGCTTTATTTCAGCATACGTTGGATAAAAGTTCTTATGATGTAATTTGAGGAAATTGTTAATCTCTAATTGAGATATAGAGATAAACAGATATGAAGAGAATAAAAGGGGTTTATTCAAGTTCCGAGACACACTTACATTATGCTTAGTAAATCATTGACATACTTTGACTGGTTTTTCTAGCTAGCCAATATGCCTAAAATAAAAATCAACTTAAAACATATTTTTATAAACTGACAAGGAAATAGGCTTTTAGAATAAGAACTCAATTGAAACTTTCGATTTGTATAAAATTTACCCTGGTTCAAATCTCTCATGCGGTATTCAAGATTTAAAGTTAAACGCAGATTGCAAAATATTCGACAACAATCAAGATGGCTACCTCTTGTTGTAAAAGTTTCACTGCCCTTTTTTTCCATTACGAGACAGTTAAAATTGTCGATATAAAAAATAAAAAAGTTGGTGCCTTGTATCGTTTCATTCAGCTTATCATTCTGGCATACGTTATAGGGTAATTTAACTATACAATTGTATGTACCTAAATAATTTACCTAAAATGACAAAATATTCAAGTCTACCTCAAAGATTGTTTTATTGTTGCTGTTTTATGAATAGTCGAGTGACTTTATGGAAATACATGTCTGTGACTACCTATTAGTTTTTATTAAAGTTTAACTTATATTCACTGTAGAAGTTACTGAGTGTTTGTATATAACATAGGATTAAATGATGTTATTGATTTAGTCTCATTTTTTGTAAAAGTATTATTATAAAAGTAAAGGGTACATTTAACAATCTCACAGGGTGGATTATATTTAACTATAGCTATTTAACCAGCTTTGTTGATTTAGTTGCTTAATTTAAAATGTTAGTCTTCGCACTAAAACATGTAACATACTAACTTTTCTAAAAAAACCAACAAGAATTCTCAGAAATACTTGAACTTTAAAATAATTGGCCAAAACTTTCTTTGTCTAGCAATGTAACTTATCTTGGTATTATGATAGCTGAGAAACTTTCATTCAAAACACACAAATGTTTCATTCAAAACACATATGAATTCCTCAAATTAAGCTGTTCCAATGGCATGTTAGCAAAAGCTCCACTTCATTAACTTTGAAACATAACTATCTATATATCATTCAATTTTTGGTTTACATTTACAATATGCATGTCAAGTTTTAAATTTAAAACTGTTGGTCTTTCTAAAATTGTTTCACTTCTAAATAGAGCAATATGAATATTTCATTTTTGCCCAGGAAATTTCCCTAGTGACATCCTGTAGCTTACATCTGAAATCCTTTGTTTTTATGACTTAATCCAGTTCATAGATTGCTCATTTGTCTGGGGTCAACAGCATGGCCTCTTTCTTACCATATTTTATAAATAATTTAAGATCAGTCACCTATAACAACTTAGCTATTCCACTAAAACAGACAACTAAACATGGAATAAATTCTATTGAATTTCAGTGTATCCTTTTTGAGAAATCCTTCCCACCTTTTCACCCTATCCACCCTTCCACCCTAAAAACAGACTTTATCCTTAAATCCAAGAGTCTGTTCTTAAAGGCACTCCATCATTTTTACCTAAAAAGTTATGCTTAACTTTAATCGATACCTCAATAACTTTTTTCTTTGTGTATATGTACATCTTATAATTTTTTATTTATGTATATGTGCATGTGTATGTAAATATTTTATCTCTCTTAAAAGCCTGTTTTATGGGTGTTACTTATATATTTTTGTAAAATTTTACCTATTAATTTATTTCTGATGTTTTTCTTTTATCTTTTTATCTAATTTAGGTCAATGAACTGTGTTTTTTTTTTTTTTTTTTGTAACATTCTTATTAACATGAAATAAATGTTGATTGACTAAATATGTAAGAGAAATAAATCATGCTTCATTTATGTCAGCAAAATTTAGTTTTTCATGTGATGTTTGTTTCCATAAAAAGATAACTTCGATAATTATTATAATTATGAAATAGTAATGATAATATTGATAACCTAACTTGTAAAAACATTATCATGGCCACCTAAAACAGGAAAAAAGTTTAATCTGTTTATGGTGTGGTATTCAGGATATTTGAAGAAAGATTTTGCTTATTATACATTTTTTATTGAATTTATGCACATGAGTATAAAAATTTCTTATAAATTGTAAGTAATAACTATCTAACCATGAATTTATCGTTTATACTTTTTGCCTTCTAGAAATGGAGCCCTGATTTTAAGGTTCAATTGAGTAATATTTGTTCTTTTAAGTAACTTTGGTGTCTGATAACTTTTTAGGAAGAGAAAACCATTAAAATGGTTTGAGCAAAAACAATCTGTAAAGCTAACCTATTGTTAGTTAGATAATTTTTTTTAAAAGAAAGTATCTTTAGTAATTTCTGATATTATTGCAGCATATGAAAAGACATATTGCAGTTATCATTCCATATAAATTCATCTTTTAATGTTCAGATTTAAAATTGACATTTTTATTTTTCAAAATTCAAAATGCTAAGTGAGAGCTAAACTCTCTTTGGAAGTACTGGTATTTAAGCTTTTTTTTTTCAACTTTAGAAAAAATGAGTGTGCTGGTGAAACAATATTGTTGATTGGCACCCAACAATTATTTCTTTATTGAGCCTAAATAATTGCTCAATGAGTCTATGGACTTAAGATTAACTTAAATTATGCCCCTTTTTAATTTGACAAGAAACTTATTAGCAATTTTGCAAAATTTACTGGCAATCTTTTTATCACATTACCTGTTCTATTACACAAAGGCTTATAATGGCTTGTGGCAAAAATATTTATATTATGCAAGTTTTTAAATCACCCACAACTTTGTCATGTTCATTATCCTTTGAAAATCAGCACTACTGGATAGAAGGTATGTTGTGTTTTACTCTTTTTCATATGAATTCCCTACATATTCCTTCTATTTCCTTAAAAAATTACATGACATTTGAAGCACAACTTATCTTTTTATTCACAAAATAGAAGAAAAAGTGATTAAAAAAATATCTTTACCATTATATTTGTTAGATTTTTTAGAAAAATTTAACTTGGTTTTCTGAATTATGTTGCATTAAATTTTCTTTTTTTCTTCAGTTTGTTTGTTGGATTTAATTATTCAGTTATTTCAATTTCAGTGGAGGAGATCAATTTTATTGGAGATAATCAGAGAGGTTTTTGTGGAGATAAATCAGTTGTTTCAACATTAGTATTAAATTAATACTAATGTTGAAACAACTGATTTATCTCCACAAAACAGTTTTGATTTTTCCAGTTTGATCATCATCATCATCATCATCATCATCATCATCATCATCATCATCATCATCATCATCATCATCATCATCATTAAAGATGTTGATTTCTTTTTAAGCTCACCTAAAATCAAGTTTATGAATATCTCAAAATAAATTTGCTCATTAACGGTTTTTTTAAATATTTTGCTAAATTCTTTTCGGTTTTAATCACCATATAACAAATCTCTGAAAGATCTACAAAAAATCTCTAGCACTAAACTATACATTTTAAATCTACATGGAACAATGAATTTCCTGAACAATCCTCGTCAAAAACAGTGGATAGCAAGAGTTAATTACAATTAAATTTAAATTATTTTTAAGTGGAGATAATAATGGTTAGAAGTTCAATAAAAATGCATACTTATGTTTGTAGTGTTTTACTTATTATCAAAAATTTGTTTATGAAAAATTTGTATGAGGTATTTAATTTGACCTGCAGTTGAAACATCATTAGTTTTTGAAAAAGTTCTCTAATTCAATGTTGTCATGCCTAACTCAAACCTGTCAGTAAAATATTTACTCAGAAATATTTACTTTTATAAATATTTATTAAAAAAATGGAAAAAAGCTTTTTTGCCGAAAAGGATACAAAATTCTAAAATCAGTTTTATTATTGCTGTTGTTGTTGTTGTTCTTCTTCTTCTTCTTATTATTATTATTATTATTATTATTATTATTATTATTATTATTATTATTATTATTATTATTATTATTATTACTGTTATTATTGTTATTATTATTATTATTATTATTATTATTATTATTATTATTATTATTATTATTATTATTATTATTATTATTATTATTATTATTACTGTTATCATTGTTATTATTATTTTTATTATTTTTATTATTATTATTATCATTATTATCATTATTTTTATTATTATTTTTATTATTTTTATTATTATTTTTATTATTATTATTATTTTTATTATTATTATTATCATTATTATCATTATTTTTATCATTATTATTATTTTTATTATTATTATTATCATTATTATCATTATTTTTATTATTATTATTATTATTATTATTATTATTATCATTATTATCATTATTTTTATTATTATTTTTATTATATTATTATTATTATTATCATTATTATTATTATTATTATTATTATTATTATTATTATTATTATTATTATTATTATTATTATTATTATTATTATTATTATTATTATTATTATTATTATTATATAAAAATTTAAGTACTATAAAAGATTTTAACTTAAAAAATCCAAAAATAAAAGAAGACTATAGGAGTAAAGAAGCAAGTTTCTAATGGATTTAATAATTTTCTTAATAGGTATGTTATTGTTTACAAAAAAGGTTACCAGGAATTTGATGTTGCAATAAGCACTGTGACGACAAAACTGAAAGGAACCTCCTATGTTGACTACAACAATTTTACATCAGAGTTTCATGAAGATATTGAAGTTTATGATCCTGCTGATTATGTTGTACCTCCCCAGGTTGGACACTTTTTGCTGTGTTTGTCTAACATCAATTGTAAATGTCTATAAATGGGTTTCTTAGACAGATAACTTTAAAAAAACATTAAAAGATTTTTCATAAAATTAAAATCAAATCATTAAATTTTTGAATTTATTGATTTGATTTCAATTTGTAAAAACAAAAAAAAAAATTAGTTTAATTATTCACCTAATTAAAATCAAATTATTCTAAAAAAATTTATGGTTTTTCAAATGAACTCCTAAAAACCTATTCTCATATTTTTGGAAGTAAATCAATATACACTAAAAAAGTGATTTTATTATGCAAATGTATTCTCTTTTAGTTTATATTTTAAGTTTAAATAATCAAGTTAGAAGTTATTATAATGAACTATTCTAAAAAAATAATTCAGGCTAAGATACAAGTTGACAGGATATATTAGTTGACTGGATTTATAAGTGTACTCGATATGTAAGTCAACTCAATGAATAGGTCAAGTTCACTTTTTTGATTCATTCTGAACAGCTTATAGTATTGATTTGATATATGATTTAAAAAGTAGATGTAAACCAAAGTTGAACTAGTTATAAGATGTTTAAATGATTCATAAAGTTTTTCTTTGTTTACAGGAAAATAATGCATTTTTTGTAATGACAAATATGATTATCACTCCTAATCAAACAAGATCAAGGTGCCCAGAGGACCCGAAGTTTGTTGAAAACAAATGTAAAGTGGACACAGATTGTTTACCAGCTTTACAACCGATAAAAAATGGAAATGGTACACATTCTTTACCTTATTTGTTAAATTATTGTTATTATAATTATTATTAGTATTATTATTCCTATTATTACTGATATTATGTTATAATATTATGTTCAGAAATCAAATAAGCTATAAATTTGTTATATGAATTTGTAATACAAATTTGTTATATAAATTTTTATACAAATTTGTAATAGGTTTTTTCTAATAGTTTTTTTTTTCTTTTGCTCAGGTGTAAGAACTGGGAAATGTGTCCAATCAGATCGTCCTAACATAACTTACCGTGTTTGTGAAATTTATGGTTGGTGTCCTACAGAGAGAGATACTTTGCCTATGCCTGGTTATAACTTTAGGTAATAAGTTTTTTCCATAATTCAAAGTAAATATTTTGCAACCTAAAAACAATATTCTATATCAGAAAAGTATTTTGAATCATAAAGTCATGAAGTTTAGCAGTAAGTTTAGCAGTAAGTTTAATTATTCAACTTAAAGAAAAATGCTTTAATCACTGAAAGTTAATTCAAAAAAATCTTTCAAAACATAATTTAGCATGGAAGTATTTTTGGTATATAGCAAGTAATGGTATTACTTGGGGAATTTTAAAAAAAACTTCATAACGCTAGGTATTTTCAGAAGCAAAACCTGTACCACTGATAGAACATTCAGCATCATCTAATGAAGAAAGATTGCTACAAGGAAATTTTAAATCATTGGCACCATCAATATTCATTGAAACACATTTTTCATTACAACCAATTGAGAATTGCTAACACTTGCTTCAGCTCAAAAGTCAACAACATTGTTAAAGCACAACCCATAGGGAATACAAACTATGGGCATGCAGCAGTGAAATTTGGAAACCATAGCAATCTAGCTGTTTGCTGTGAATGGTAAATTGCACATTTTTCTTATTGCAATAAAAAAGATATAAGTAAAGAAAGTCAGACCAACTGTGATATGAGGCTCTTTATTAGATGACAATTATTATTCTTAAAAAATCCTACAATTTGATTGACACTTGGGCTGATACTTTTTGTTGGGATTTTGATAGTTTGCTGCTTCTCTAAAAGTTTTTCTTGTAGTTTTTCTAACTCTGGTTTAACAGTGGATAATTTGGCAATATTAGGTTCTGCTTTGATTATTAGTGAAAAGACTTATACTCTTCAACTGTTGTGGTTATAATAGTTTCCCACCAAGGTAAACCAACAGACAGATGAAGAAAATCAAAAATATTATGAACACACCCAACAGGTGTGTAGCCTCCCAACCGTTCAACATTTATTATAGGCACATCATTTAACCCTGTAGGAAAGATAGTTTAGGCAATTTATGGTTTATAGTAAGTATATAGTAAGTTTTTAATATGTAGCTAGCAGTTTTAAAAAATATTTAAGGGTATAAAAGTCTAGAAACTTATCTTTCTTAAAAGAAATATAATGTGTTTTTTACAGAACATTCTATAAAGAAATATTATTGAAAATGATATTGATCTGGCAGGAAATGTGAATTTTTTGTAAATGGAGTTAATGTACTTTAGTGACAGTATACCTCTTCTGGATGAAGCTAAAGAGTTTACTGTTCTTCTTAAAAATGAAATAAGTTTTCCAAAGTTCAAAGTCCAAAGGTTTATTAAATTTTTTCTGTACTTATTTTCTTTTCTTTTTCTTTTTTTTTTTCTTTTGTTTTGTGTTTTTTTACATTTTTTTTACAAAAGTTTTTCTTGAATCTTCCTAGACGCAACATCATAAACAATAATAATTCAAATTATTTGAAGAATTGTTTTCATAATGCTAAAACTGACCCATTGTGTCCTATTTTCAAAATTAAAGACATGATCAAAGAAAGCGGAGATAACTTTGACCAAGTTGCTTATATAGTAAGTGTCTCTGTCTTTCGTCAAATTATTCTTAAATAAACAGCATAAATATTTAACCACATTTAATGTTATTTCTTGTGACTTTATAAATGCATATGTTAATCTGTAGGGAGCAGTGTATGGCATCATGGTTAACTGGGATTGCAATTTAGATCTTTCTCTTCATAAGTGCACACCCACTTATAGTGTAAGAAGGTAATTCACAGACATTTATTTACAAAATTGTTATTATTTATAAAATTATTTACAAAATGTTTGCCTTACTTTATACGAAAAGATTTCTTTCATAGACTTGATGACCCAGAAGCTCCAATATCTCCTGGTTTTAATTTCAGGTGAATTTTATTACTTAAATCTTTGCTTTTATTCTTGTTTTAGAAGTTATTATTTTTATCTTGCTTGTACATAGTGTCCTTTTTACAGATTTGCAAACTACTATGTTGTGGGTAGCAAGCAGTACCGAACTTTAACCAAAGCTTACGGATTAAAGTTTGAAATAATAGTTACAGGGAAGGTTCGTTTGACATTTTTATTTCTAAATGTTTTAGTTTTCGAACTTTAGAATAATGTTGGTTCGGTTTTTTATAAAAGAAAGATCAAAGAAAGATTCTCTTTAGACCAAAACCTTTACATTTTTTTTAAAGAACAAAATGTTTTTATCTTTTAATGACAGAAATAAAAATTTTGAATGCAAAGAGAAAAAGAAAAAAATGAAATATTTAAAAATTGTTCTTATTGAATAATCTGGTTTAAATGTTTTTTAGGCTGGAAAATTTAGTCCCATGCCTCTATTTACTAATTTAGGTGCCGGTCTAGCTTTGCTTGGCATAGTAAGTTTATATTTTTAATGGTTTGCTCCAATATTTAACACTTCGTAATATTTTGTGATTTTGTTTATTTTTACATTTTTTTTTATACTCTGTCCTTGTTATTTGCTTCTTTTACTTTAGGCAGTTGTTTGGTGTGATTTCATTGTCATGTACTTGTTGAAGAAGCGTTATGTTTATAAGGAATATAAGTATCAAAAAATTGAAGATGATGCTGTAGTATGTTGTTTTCACTTCGATTTTTTTTTTTTTTTTTTGATGGTGGTGAGAGGGGGGTAAACGATTTTAATGAACATTCTTTATTCATTCTTCAGCAACATGTTAAAAGTCAGCAGCGAAATTTTTTTGACGAAAACAGAAAAAGGATTTTTTTATTGCGTCTAATAATCATTATGAGAATCAAAATGCTCTGATTTTAGAGATCTTTAATAAGTATCATCACATAAAATAATCGTTCAAGGATTTTTAAAGAGTACTCTGTTTTTGATTTTTGAAGAAAATTTTGAAGTTTTATCCTCAAATATTCACTTTTATCGCCGAAGAAGCGATTTCCGTTTCAAAGTTTCAAAAACAAAATGCATTCTTATCCACTGCTTAATATATCTATTTTGCTTACTATCTCCACTATGCTTACCTGTTTTTCCAACTTTGTCTATTACTTGTCATGCCTACTACGCTTTTTACTTCGTCTGATTTTTATTTTCTTTGTTTGTTTAATATACTTGTTTATAATATCAACAAGTTTTGTGTTGTTTATACAATTCTTAACATCATATTATTTATTTTGATAGGAAGAATGCGATCAAAACATAGAAGAGGAGTCAAAAAGAAATTCAGGATACCAAAAATTGCATGATGCTGACGAGCGATAGGAACTAACGAAATAACGTCTAACAAAACTCGAAATAGCTGTAAATATTGAAATTAAACTCAGAATAATAATTTTTTCAATACTTTAAGATTTTCTGATATTTTGACAGATCAACATTTCGCTCAACACCGTTCGGAATCAATTAAGTTAAAACACCCTAAAAATAAAAGCTCAGCTGCCAATTCCATTCGATTTGGCGAACGCCTAGTAAAAAAGTTTTCCAAATCGAATTAGTTTTTGCATCAATCTAGAAACGCATGAAAGAAGTATTCTGCAAATTTTAAGGCTGAAGTATGTTTTGTTCCTATCTGTGTGGTAGATTTGGAGTCGCTGTGGCAGCCAAGATTTGTATACGCAATAAATTTTCAGTCTTCTGCTTTTGAGATAACATTCACGCAATAAGAGTTTGCAGAGACTTCGCTTTTAATTTTATAGAATCTCTTAGATGGTTAGTAGTCATAATATTGGCAATCATTAATACATTTTAGTACCTAATACTCTTTCATCTCTTGATCTGTCTTAAGAAGCCACTGCACAATATCAGCGGGTTGTGCGAAGTCGAAAAATCAGTTACAATCCTTATTATGTCTACTGTCTAAAAATCAGGTGTTCTTTTTCATTATTTAGGATTAACGTTTCTTCAAAGTACTTGAGTCTGATAGTATATTTTCATATGAAAAAGTTTTCTGACTCCCTTTTCTTTCTTTTTGAAATACCTGGTTTTATAGTTCTTAATTTTTGTGAATTTCTCTTTTATTTTTTTAAATCATTATTTTGTTGTTGTTTTTTTTTTTTTGTTGTTGTTTTTTTTTTTTTTTTTTTTTTTTTTGCACTCCTGATAAATATGCTCTCTAAATAAATACCTCTATTTTTCCTTTTTACTAATAATCCACCAAAACGTTTTAAAGTTGCAATTTTTCCTCCAAATTGTTAATTCAATCGCATCATTCCATTTTCCTCACAAATACGTTTTCGAGGTTTTTTTAGTGCTCGACGTTTCAAAATAGCGGCTAACGAGCGTATCCAGCAAGCCCATACAATATAGATATTTACAAGATTTTAAAATAATAAAAATACGAAATAATAATTTCCTCGACAACACTTGGGAGCACAACTTTCGTTGAGCTTGAACTTTTCGTTGTCTCCATTGTAGCAATAACCAGAACATACCACAACCAGAACATGCTGTAAAAACACATTAACCACAATAACCAGAACTTACCACCATAACCAATACATACTGTAAAAACTTCCAGTCTCTCACGGTATATTCTTGTGTTACAATGAACATACGGAGTAATTTTGAAGATACAAGAAGCAAAAACAATTTAAAATGTTAAAAGTAGGAAAGCCACTATGGTGTGTTCATTATTAATTCCATCACTGTTTGTATAAAAAGTTATTAATCTATATTTAGCTTTATTGGAGTAGCTATTAGCAAATTTATTTTCTGAACTTCCGTCAGTAACAATACAAAAATAAGTTCGTGTATCCTACAAAAATATGGTAGCTTTGTGGCGATACTATTTTCCATATCTCGAAATGCAATATTTTTTTTTTTAGATTAAATAAAATATCTGCCATTATTGCAAAACTTCTAACTTCATATTTTGATATAATAATCTTTTTATTTAAAAACTAATGCTTCGAACGAATATTTCAAATTCGAATTTTTGTTGTTAAATGAAGCATAAGTTTTAGCCCCCCCCCCCCCTGTGCTTCTATAAATTTTAGATAATTTGTCACATGTTTATATTTTTTATGCTTAATTTCGTTCTTTACCTCAATGACTTCTTTTAAGTTCATAAGGATTTTTAATAAGTCTCCGTGATACAACCCTTTTCTCAATGAGAAAAAGAACATTTTGATATAATAAAAATGAGTTCCACATTTTTCCTATTTGCAAGCACAAAAAGATTTCTGTCAATCGTTGCATTTAATATTATATTCAACTATCTTTTAAAAATTTTACAAACAAATAATGTACAAGTCTAAATAATGTACCAGATTTTCGTCTAAGCAAAATTTCGATATTTATAAAATCAGATGTTATATATTAATTACAGAGTTATAAAATTAGCATAATAAAGTCATAAACAACTTTGATTGGTTATATTAATCAATTGAATTTTTAACTTTTTTTTATAAGTTTAAACTTGAGAACTTTTTAACTTTTTGTTTACTGAAAAAAAAGGTTTTGTAATGCAAAATGTCTGTGCCATTTCCAAAAATGCTGCCCATTTTAGCTGTTAACAGTTTTCGACTGTTTTTACGGAACTTGCGAGTTAATTTTCTCTATAATAAATGTCGTTAGAATTTAACAGTTAGACGTGTAGTCTAGCAGAAACCGCACGTTTTTGAGCACACTTGGCTCATGATTTCATGAGAGTCTTTACAAAAACCATGGCTCTTATACATTGGACACACGGTAGCTTGGTGCGGGTCGTCGTGACACTTATCTAAAATAATTAGTTATATAATTATCAATAAAAAAAATTTAGCTAACCGTAAAAAAATTGCCTTCAACTTACTGCAGTTAACACCGCAAGTGATTGGACAAATGATTCTTATGTCTCCTCTTTTACAGTTTTCTTTAAAGAATTCACATTCGCTGTACTGATCTACACACACTATGAAAAAAACAGCAAAAATTTACTACGTAATCCGAAGGAATATACAATTTCAAAATTTTATATTCTTTCTACTACATTACTGTAACATGCCATACCATACTAAAAAAAAAAAAAAAAAAAAGAACACCTGTTAAAGCATTTTATTTCATTCTATATCATATTATAGCATTCTAAAGGATATTTTTGCTGCTGAAAGCTGGTATTAATGATGTTTGCAATCAACTTATAGACGTGTTTAATAATAGAAGAATATAGTGCATTTAATTTACCAGGGCAGCCTGCATTATTTCTACCAGTCGCAACTGTTACATTATCCCAACAGCATCCATAGTCTGTTAGTTTGCAGTCGATGGGCGATTGAAGTCCTGGAGCATAAAAAATTAGAAGCAAAAAAAAAACTTCTTTGTCTTGATTATTTTTCGAATTACAAACCTTTTGTTAACGTTAAGCACTTTTTTATAAATGTCGTAAAAGAATTATTAAATATATCTTTAAAGTATTTCTGTTATGTTTTTTTAAAATAAATACCAAAAATAAGAATAAAAATAAAAGGTATGTCACTCACTACATCCTCCACAAGTGTCTTTGCATTTCTCTCGAACAATTTTCAATCCACAAAGATTCTGAAGATTTTTGCAATTAGATAGTTCGTCCTTGCATCTCACTTCAATTTGATAAAAAAAAACAAGTGAAAAATGGAAGGATTGCGAAATGCAATCATCACATATAAGTTAAATGGGCAGGAAAAATGGTACAGATAGAAACAATCTTTACGGAATTTAGCTGTTGGTACAAACAACTTCAAAAGTATTCGGTTCAGACCGTTGAAATTTTTATAGCTTAAAGTTTTATACCTCCAATTTTGGTCCAGTCGACATTTTTTCCACTGGCAACAGAGTTTACTAAATGATATATCAAAATATAATCATTAAGAGAATTATGATGATGATGATGATGATGATGATGATGATGATGATGATGATGAAGATGATGATGATGATGAGGATGATGATGATGATGATGATGATGATGAGGATGATGATGATGATGATGATGATGAGGATGATGATGATGATGATGATGATGATGATGATGATGATGATGATGATGATGATGATGATGATGATGATGATGATGATGATGATGATGATGATGATGATGATGATGATGATGACGACGACGATGATGAGAAAGATTTAGTCTAACTTACACTGGAATTGTCTCTCTTGCTCATTGTTTAGCCATGAAGTAGTCGAAACCATCTTACTAACTGTTACGAGGATGATGAAAATTGCGAAAAATTTCGCATTCATGTTTTTGATAAACTGTTTATATAAAGTGCAATAAAAGTTAAAACAAAAAATCATTTGATTAAAAATGACGAAAAGAAATGAATTTAAAACCATGGTAAACCGTGATATCAATAAACAGAAAGAGAAAAAAAAAATTTTACATTTTATTGACACTATTTCAGACTTAAATCCAGATTGTCTGTAAGATTATCTTTCAAAATACAACTAATACCCCTTCAAACTCATGCATTACATTTTTAATTAATACTTGTGTGTCATTTTATTTTTAAGACCGTTTCAATTTCCAACATAATTTTAAAAACACAAACTTCAAAGGACTTCAAAGATTTCGTCAACTTAATTTTATTGGTTGAATAAATAAAAGAAACGATCTTTTTCAAAAAGGTGAATTTGACAATTTTTTTCGTCTTGATCAACATTAAATGAGGTTTTCAAACTTGATTATTTTTTGAACTTCTAAAGAAAAAATTTGTAACAAACTTCATTCTAATAGATTTTTCTTTTTAAATAGGAAAGTCTAGGAAATATAAAGACTTCTTCAAGTTGGAAATTGTTTTAAAAGTTATTTTTACATAAATTGACTCAGAAAAACAAACAAAACCCGTAATTAAACTGCGCTAATAATCCTCATGAGATGTTTACATTATTCTATGGACAACACACACAAAAAAGAAATTAAGAACGAAAAATAAAAAAAGTAACAGAAATTAAACAATGTTCTCCAAAACAAACAAATAAATTTGAAAGCTGTTTTATCCCCAAAATACTAATCTAAACGTAACCACCCAAAGCATTTGACGTCAACCCGCACAGGAACCGGTTAAATTGAACCCAAAGAGGAGCCATTTGACATCTAAACAGAGATCAGCTGATGTTCATACACATAAACACAAGAACCAGCGTGAATTTAATATTTCATATGTTGAAGAGGTTATAGATAAAAATACCTATAAATGCTTAATATATTACCTGTATTTAATCCGATTGTAAAGTTCCGTTAGAAAACTGTTTTTTAAAATTCGGAAATAAATGTGATCAGCATTATTGATTGTAAAATATTATTTCATGCCGTTATGTCATGGCTGTCTGGTTATAATACAATTTTTGTCATACAATTATAGATTATAAAAGGAAAAAAGAAAAAAACTGGCAGGAAGATTAAGTGCTGAGTATTTAGCCATTCACTTTAGCTCGTCTGTCCAATATAAATGCGCATTTGAATCGAAGATATTTCTTTCTCCCATTAATTCCAATCAATCAGTATATGATATATAATGATATAAAATACAATATATAATGTAGTAAAATTTTTAGCAGAAAAAAGAACCCGAACTCAAGTTTCCATGTTGATGAATACTTATGCTTGTTCATTTTTTATTTCATGCAGCGTCAACGAAAACAAAAATTCCATCACCAGTTGACGCCGATGCATTAATTGTACAATATATGGTATTCTAATCATGACGATATAAACACAATGAATATATTTACAAAGATTAGCAATTTTACCCACTTTGTTCAAGGTCAACTGCATGGATAACAGGACATTTTTTGCATTTAGACCGTCAGTTTGCTGAACACGCTATAAGTGGATAAACAAGAACTCTTTGATTTAGCTGAAAAAAAAACATACGATATTCTTTCAAACTTGTTAATGCACAAATATTAGCTAAAATCTTGCACAAATACTTGCCAATATTTAATAGAATTTTCCTAGGCATGTTTCATTTTAAAGAAACTAACTACTTCATTCAAATATAAATTACAAACATTTTTATAAATTATATACAATTTTATATTTGAATCATTTAAATATTATATATATATATATATATATATATATATATATATATATATATATATATATATATATATATATATATATATATATATATTATTTCATGCAGTATAAATATTTTTTATTTGTAGAATAAATAACCTACTAGCCAGCCTTATATAAGGTAAAAATTTGAACCCGTTTTTAAATCTGAAAAGATCTGTTTATGTGCCAGCAAAAGAAGTATAGCGGAATTGGATCAGAAAAGGCTTTACGTAAAAACAAAAGTTTTAGCAAGTTATCTTGACGGATTTATAAAAAGGCGGTTTTGTTAAAATAACGAATTAAGAAGGGTTTGAAAAAGATATTCAATTTCCTTCCTTAAAAACTCGGTTGAACTATACAGGAGGTGCTTTTGATATATAAATCTTTTGGAGCATGCAAATTTGACTGCGGTTTCAAATTTTATTTAACAAAATAATCTTTCTCGTTATTTTTACCATTTATGCGATTTCAAGTTACATTTCTTTGTATTGTAGTTATTTATTTTTATATATTTATATTGAATTGATCATATTTTATCATTTTATATTTTTTATGCAGAACTTTTCTAATTCATTTTTTTGGTTAAAAGATTTTTGAAAAATTCACAGTCCTAATTAAATGGAAATTCCTAAATTATTTTTATTAGTTTTTATTTACAATTCAAATTTTTCACTGAACCATTTTGGAATTGTTACGAATGTCTTACTTTTATTTAGATAAAAAATCAGACTCATCTCAGTCATTGGCTTTTGAATTTAACTATTATATTATCATTAACTTTTCTTGTTATCTTTATTATTATCATTATTAGTTTGATAAATATCCAGAAACCTAGTTTCCTTTTAAATTCGATAAAAATTAAAATATCGTAATTTTTTAGTTCAAAAAAAAAATTATTTTGGTCCAAAAAACAATTATTTTCAAAAAAAAAAGGAAATTAATAAAAAATTTTTTGTAACAAATTTTTGTTGTTTTTTTGTTTTTTTGTTTTAACAAATAGTCTTAAATGTTCACTTTAAAATTTAAAGGTGAATAAAATTGACAAAAGAATGAGGGCCCCTTAAGAAAACTACCCAGGGCCCTAAATTTCTCTCTGTGGCTATGGGTGTTATACAACATCCATATTCTATATATAGTAAAAAAATCTTCATTTACTTGGAATAAAACCAGATTTTAGAAAAATTTTTATGAGAACTTGGTTTGCACTTTTAACTATAAGCTAAGAAATTGATAGTTCACAATAATACACAATAATAAGCAACATTTTAGTCAATTTAGTTTTTTCATATTTACATCCCCCAACTTAAAAATGGGAAGAGTGGAAAAGTTATGGATCACATTGTTAAAGATTTTTCTGTAGATATTTTTGTTTTATATATGAAACGAATTGTAATATGGCTTTGAGTAACAACCAAATCTTGAAAGGCTAATACACAGAAGCTATGTAGACGGAAGATATACATACGAATGGTAAATAGACGAAATAGAAATAAACGGAAAGTGAAACCGTCCGAATTAAAATGAAATAAGTAAACGTTTTAATTCAGTTTTAAACCTATAAAAACTCATTAAAAGTGTGATGAATAAAGAAAGAAAAAAAATGGTTAAATTTAAATGTGACTCATTTTAACTTCATTTTAGTTTAGCTTTAAATTTTCAAATGAGAGTGTGAGAAAATTCGGATAACATGCCACATCTGTATCTACAGTTATTGCTCCTGTTCTAAAGTTATTATGTTTATGATGTTTGTACGAATGTTTGCTTGATAATTTACATTTAAATATGAGCTTGCGTATACTTTATACAATTATGTGATTTAACTTACCATCTTCGTACTCATCGGCATGAAAAATGAAAGCTATTTTTTTTAAATAGCTCATACACTTTAGCCATTATTTACTGGGCTCCAATTGTCGTACCTCAAAAGAAAATCTGACGGACTCTTTTAACAAACAACTAAAATCTATAAAACCTATAAACAAATTTAAAAAAATTATATAGGGAAAACAAAACTGGAAATTTGTAAATTGAATTTTGTTCTCGTTTTTATTGTTTAGGTTCTTAACTTTTCAATAGATCAAGCACCAGATTTCCTGAGGATTTAAGGAAGATAGAGATTTGATCATTCAGTTCTTGCTCACTATACGTGAGTCCAATGATTGTATTTATTTACCTTGTTTAAGAATTCGTTTCTCGTATTTTGTTTTTCATTTCTCGTTTCTCGCTATTTGTTTTTCGTTTTTTACTGATCTGTTTAACGTTTCAATGCACTTTTTAAAAGAGTTCTCCAAAAGCTCAATCGAAGAGAGTTTCACGCTCGCTCTTACAAAAATCCGGTTGTTTGTTTTAAAAAATGATAGGTCTTTTGAAAAGATTTTTTGCTCATAAATGACCTCCTACAGATAAGTTCCTCAGATATTAGAACGTTTAAGCTGTTCTCGTCAAAGTTAGTGGCGACTTTGTACTAAAACTTTAGCAAAAACATTGCATACTCCTCCTGCAAATGTTTTTGTTCAATACTTCAAATTCGAATTCAAATTAACGTTAAAACACGGTTAAATCCATGTATTTTAGTTTATGTTTGGAGTTGGCACGTATTTAGGCACAAATTCAAATTAAAAAAAATTTGATTACTTAAAAAAAGCGCATTTAAATTTTCAATAAGATCCGCACTTGAACTTAACGAAAAGTACCATCATTGGTTTTTACTTTGTTAAACCGTGTTTATCGTTTGTTTAAACAGTGTATTAGTTTAAAATGCAATAGCTAAACCGAGTTTTATCGTTAGTGTGGAACGGGTATATGTGTTGTATTTAAGTTTTGCAAAAAGATAATCAAATTGATATAAAATTAACCAAAAGCTTCATTTTGCAAAATTTTTTATAAAATAACACAATGAGTAGCCAGCAAAAACCTGCTACAAAATAAGGGAAGTAAGGGAAATTCCACTTCTATTATGATTTTAAATTTAATTATTCACTAGTTTTCATTTGAAAAGTATAAAACTTTTAGGTAGTTTTACGTTCCTCATTTCACTCTACGAAATGTCAACAAACTCGTTTGTGATACTTTAGTGTATCATGGGTTGCATAATGCACTATAGTATCACAAACGAGTTTGTCGACAAACCCCTCCCCATATTATCTAGTTAATTTAAGCTTCACAAATAATCTTTTGATTTTTTTCTTTTTCTTTTAACTATTGTGGCTTTGAAAGTTAAAAATGGTCTAAAAAAGAAAGTTTCTTAAAGATGAAAATTCATTTTATGAATAACAATAGCAAGGTGTAACATAGAAATGGAAAGTAGAAAATAGGGAATGTTTTGATTACAAAAAATTGTTAATAGGACAATTATGTTAAAGTATACTTCAAAAAAAATACAAAATATATTTTAAGATTCCTCGTTAAATGGCTGTTGGAAAGTTTGTGAAGAGAATAATCGAGACAAAAAGACGACAATAACAAAATGAACGAACATATAAACACGTGTTTTCAGCGAAGCGCAGTAATAAAAATTACAAAAATATGTCTTTGAGTTCATCTTTAGAGTAAGTGGTATTTTTTACTTTCTTTTTTTATTTTACGCTTTTTTTACTTAATTTTTTTTTTTTGTATGTACAATCTCAAATAAATCATATCAGTTTGAATTGATAATGGTGATGGCGAGATATCATATCAGTTTGAATTGATAATGGTGATGACGAGAAAGAATTTTAATGAAATTTTGATCAAACTGTTTTATAAATACTACATTTAGCTGAAATCTTTTTCTTGAATTTTACATTAAAATTAAATGAATATTTTGGTATTTAGTCAGATATTTTAATTGCTTCTTTGTTTAAATTTTAGTTTACGAAACAAAAATTATACAAATGTTCCTGAAGAGCTCTATGGAAATGAAGCCCTTGAAAATCTTTACATTAGAGAAGGAAATCAAATTCCGGTGATTGTCTTTTAATATCACTGTTAGATATTTTAAAATTTTATTTCAATATGAAAAATGCAACATTCAAAATCAGAATTTTAAGAGTGTACATCTAAATATAGATTTCGCCTTGATACATACATTCATGTATCTAAGTAAATTAGTTCTTAAATATTTTTTTAGGCTTACCAACTTTATATGCTATTGGATAAAAATTCTTCTTTAAAATTCCTAGATGGTCAAGTAAGCTACTTTTTAAGCTTCTTTTTTAATGTTATACAACAGTAATGATTATTAACAGTAATGGTTATAAAAATACCACTGTAATAACACTTAATGTAATAACACAGGTAAACAAATTTATAATGGCGGTATGTAAATTTATTAGATAAAAAACAATTAAAAAGATTTAAAAAGTTTAAATAAAAATAAAATCAACTTAAAAGATTATAAACAATTATATGTAGCAGTAATGATTATAAACAGTAATAATTATTGTTTAATAATTATATACCAAAATTTGTCTATATTTTCACTATTTGTATATCCTAGTAGATTATTTGGTCAGAACAATTTTACTACATTTAACAAGAAGTGTAAAAGTTCAAGTGAAAGTTAATTTTGTTTTAAAAAAAATTGATTCAATGTGTAATTATTTTAAAAATAATTGATTGTGTAATTATTTTAAAAATAATTGATTGACTGTGTAATTATTTTTAAAAAAATTGATTGAATGTGTAATTATTGTGTGTATCCATTTAAATGAATGTGTGTATGTGCATTAAGTGAATGTATAACCATTCTGTGTATGCATTAAATGGATATGTCATCACTCTATGTATGCTTTAGATGAATGTGTAATTATTCTATGTATGTGTTAAATGAATGTTCAATCATTCTATATATGCATTAAATGGATGTGTAATCTTTCTATGTATGCATTAAATGGATGTGTAATTTTTTTTTATGTATTCATTAAATGGATACATAGTGGATGTATAAAATAAATAAATAAAGCTAAAGAATCTATCTTTGCTCTAAGGCCTATTTCCATATTTCTTCACATATGGCTTCTGTTTGACCAGCTTGTAAACCAAATAAAATAAGAAAGTCTCTTTCATTATTTTATTTTTTATTTTGAGTTTTTTTATTTTACACAATATCATATTTAAAACTTTTGTCCAAAATGGTTTGAGTTTTGCTTTTTGAATGGCAGTTTTAGAAAATATTTTATAATTATTTTATAATTAAGTAGGAATGTGAATAATTATATGCTCTTTATTATTTTGATATTCCATATCAAGATAATACATGATGCCTCTAAATAGTATAAGTTTTTCTTCACTATTTTTCTTTCTTTCAACTTTTAGGATGTGATGTATATGAGGAATGGAATTGCAAACCTTAACAAAATATTTTTGCGAAGGGTAAGTTTTGCACAGATAATAAAATTTGAAGGAAAAAAAAATATTATCAATATCAAAAAAATATAGGTATTTTATCAAAAAAATGTTTTGGAGGTCTTTCATCTGAAAAAAAATCTTTTTCTCTTCATTTTCCTAATGAAGAAAACCCTTTTTCTCTATGAAAAATGTTCTCTCTGAAAAAAATAATAATTATTTAATTTTGATCTCAACTAGGGTTCATAGGGTCATCTTTTCACCAATTTAATTTTTTTTAAAACTAACTTAGTTGCAAGAAATGTTTTTATCCAAAGCTGCAACTGAGATTTATAGTGAGACTTCAAATGAACAAACAAGAATAAGCAAGATGATTCAATTAGCAAAGGTAACTTTTTCTGAAATCTGAAAGCTGAAATCAATGCTCTAATCTATTATGAGTATGTAAATATAGTATGTAAATATAGTATGTATGTATGTATGTATGTATGTATGTATGTATGTATGTATGTATGTATGTATGTATGTATGTATGTATGTATGTATGTATGTATGTATGTATGTATGTATGTATGTGAGGGATAAAAAAGATGTACAAAGAAAAAGTTTATAAAGCAGTAAATGGACTTAGAATAAAGTTTTCCTTTTGTAATTAGTAGTGAATGTTTTGTGGATTTGGATGTTAATAAAAAAGTGAATGAACATTCAAATCATTCAAACAGTTCTTTTCAGTTTGAGTTGAAAAGTGATGTTAAAATGCAGCAAATAAAGTTTTCTCTGGAGAAAAAAAAAAGCTGCACTTTTTATTGCAAAGTAATTCAATTTGATTGAATTACTAAAAAAAACCAATAATTCTAACCACTGTTTTTCTGGCAGTGATTACATTTCTAACAAACATTGTAAATGTTTACAATTCTGCAAAGTATTGTATATCCTTCTGTAATTAATCTGAAAGCAAAACAGCTCTCTGACAAAGTCTAAGTTTTTATTTCAGAACACTATAAATGCTGGACCACCTTTACTAAAAGAGTTTAAAGACTACAAGGTTTGTGTAATATTTAAACAGTTGTCAAAACATCTTTTATTTTCATCAACAGTCTTTTATTTTCTGTAGCTTTTTCTTGTGTTTTATTTTGACACAACCAATTGAAATTCTCAAATTGAAACTGGTATCACAAATATGTTTTGAGACTTTATCATTTTCTAATGGTTTACAAAATTGATTTAAATTAATTTAGTTTCCTAAGAAAAAGCTTAACAAATGTTGTAAATTATTAATAATATTATAATCAATAATTATGATAATGATTCAATTATATATAAAAAGATATTTTCTTAATTTCCTATTTTTGTAGGTAACCTGTATCACTTTTATTTGTTTATAGCTTGAACAGCTCATCCAACAGAATTATGATAAGTATGTTTCAGATGCTTTGGAAACAAATTTAGAAAGACAAAATGAGAAAGGTAAGTAATGTGCTAAAATAAAAATTATATCCAGTTAAGTTTCCATTTTATTAATTGCTTAAATGTTGTTGGTGTTTCTTAGATCATTTTAAGTTTGAAATTTGTCTTATTATTAACATATTGCTGTTATCGTTATTTAACTATTTAATAATTTAACATTAAATTTAGCCATTTGTGTTGATTTAACATTTGTGACTAAATTTAATATCAATCATTCAAGAAATTTGTAATGAGTTATATTTCTGATGAACTGTATTTGAAATAAACTGTATTTGCGTAAACTGGATTAATAATAAACTCTAGGGCCAGCAGTCAAAGCTCGGCAACAAAAAAGACAAAATAACCTCTTATCAAAGTTAAAAAATGAGTTAAAGTTAACATGGCTACTACAAACTCATTCTAAAGAAAACAATCCGAAAGACTGGTCAACAAAAGTCTGGATGTGTGAGTTTGAACCAGATAAAGAGACACCTGGGTTAACGACTGAAATAGTTGCCACATGTGGTGGAGATTCAATTTGTTTTATAAACTGTGAAACTGGTTTTGTTCATAAAAAGTATAAACAACAAGAAGAGGTTTTTTATTGCATGAGTTGGACTGTGTTGCCGTGTCGTACCTTTGATGGGGTAGGTGAGCGGAAAGTAACCTTATTAGCTGCAGCTGGTATTCTTGGGGATATCATATTAATAAACACAGAGAAGCTTGTTTGCTATCGTCGAATTATGCATCATAAAAAACCTGTTGATGCTTTAATATTTCATCCATTGCATCCTCACTGGCTGTTTAGTAAGACTTTTAATTCAGATAGAAAATGTAAATAAAACCTTAAAAGTATGAAAGTATTAGAAGGCTAATCATTTTCTGATGATTTTTTGAAAGGTGGTTCAGAAGACGGAACAATTGTTCTCTGGGATATTGGATCACCATTTATAACAGATGACCCTAATGTAAAGTGCGTTATTTTCATTATTCATTTATCTATTTTCTTTAAAACAATTCAAAATAATATTGTTTTTTTGTTTTCTATAGAAAAAAGTTGACATTGCATGTACATGCCTCTCACAGTACAGTACGACAAGTAGCTGTTTGTCCTCATGGTAATGTTGTATTTGGGGCTTGTGATGATGGACTTTATGCATGGAATATCAGTGGGGAAAACCAAGATAAAGTAGAGCTGTATGTTTAAAAAACTATTTTTCAACCTGTTAGCAAAATTAAAGTTATAAATAAATTTGTGTATGAAGTTATACATAAATATAATAATACTATTTTCATTTTACAGACAGCCAGAATACAGTTTTCGCTTCAATTCTAAATCAAAACCCTTAGATTCAGCAAATTGTATCAGCAATAACTTAATTGGTAAGTGAATAAAGTATTAAGTTTTATGTTGTCTTTGATTTAATGTTGAATTTTTGTAATATAAAATTGTTTAATAGTGTTGCAATTTAAAATATTTTCAATAAATAAAACTATGGTTTTTTAACCTTTTTTTTTTTACACTTTTGGGTGTTTTTATTGATAAAATTTCTTATCTTATAATGTTTTTTTTTAATTTTTTTTTAAGTTTTGTTAAGGTTTTTTTTTTTTGTAATTATTTTCTTTTAGAAATATTTTTATTAATTAAAACTTAATTTTAACTAATAAGAAAATATTTTTATCTTTAATTTATTATTACTTTTTAACCTAGCTGTAAAGAGAGTAGCTGAAGGAAGCATTTTAATATTCCGATCTGAGTCTGAATTTTTAAAGGTTTATTTGGCATTTAGCTTTTTGATTATGAAAATAATGTAAATTAGTGATATATATATATATATATAATTCATCTATAATTGTTAGTTATTAATTATTAACTTTGGTAAGAAATCTTTTAAATAAAATTTTTTTTTAACTTTTAAGAAAACTTTGTTAATGGTGTTTAAAATCTTTGTTTGTTGTTTAAAAAGTTTATTGACTTGCATTTAAAAATGATTTAAAATCAGGATGATGCTCATTTAATCCATACGCTTGCTTGGAGAAAAACCAAAACACCTTTCTTGAAGTTTCATTATAATCCAGGTTAATTTTTTTTTTTTTTTTTAAACTTGCTCTATTTTGATTCCTCTTCATAAACTAACAAAAATTAGCGTTACGAAGTTTTTACTGATAAAATATTAACAATTGTTATAACTTATATTAATTAATTTACTTATGCATTTACTTTTTGTTTCATGCGTATATTTGTTTTAGGATCAAATATTCTTTCATCTGGGGATGATGAAGGGACCATCTGGCTTTATGAGTTGAAGCTTGAAAAGAAAGGGAAAACAAAGACTGAGTATGAAGTGAGTTTATCCTACCTGAGAGTACAATAAGAGTGATTTGTTGCAATTATTTGTTGCAATTTTTATATGACTGCTGATGCGCTTGTATTTTTATATTTAAGTCTTCATAATTTTGAAATGCTTTGCATAATTAAAAGAATAATAAAAACTTGTTGCATAAATAGTCAAATAAAATCTAATCTAAAAAGTTATGCTGATTTTTAATTAGCTTGAATGAACCATCCATATTTTCGAGTGAGACATAAAAATTAGGAAAAAAAAAAAAAGATCAGTGATATTTAAGATATAAAAGTATTTGTAGCTTAATGGGAGGGGGTGGGGTGGGGGTGTGCTTGGCTTATAAGTTGGTAGAAGTGCTGAGTTAAATTTCACTCGAGGCTGTCTCAATAAAAATCATTGTATTATAATTTTATTTGTTTGGTAGGTAGTTTTGATAAGAATTTGATTTTAATCAAATTAAGCAATTATTTAAAAGAACTAAATTAACATGTGAAACAAGAAATTATTTTGAAATTGTTTGAGAAGTGAAAAGCATCTTGTGATTTGTTTGGCTTTCTTGTAAAATACTTTATAGCATATTTGTTTAGATATCTTTTATTGCATACATTTTTTTATATATTTTATATTTTTTATATATTTTTTTATATTTTTTAAATTTTTTTTTTTTTTTTTCTGTGATTTTTTTAAATTTATTACATTCTTTATTATTTTTTCTTTTATAATTTTGCTCGCATTACAGAGACTTACTAGCAGCCATGAGCATACAAAAATATTCAATCACGTCGCAATCTCGAACCCGCCACATTATATGGCAGCAGTGTCTGATGCTAATATTGTAGCCCTATGGAAGACTGTATGAACCAAAGAGAACACGCTTAAGGACGTTGCATCAGAATCGGACTAATCGGACAAACAAGTGATTTCTTAGATCTTTACAGTTTATGAAAATTGTTTTGTTGAAATGACACTTTATGTTTTTGTATATTCACAGGTATACTTGTGTTGATATAATCTTGTAAATAGACACATAAATGACATATATTTAACAAATATATGTGCGCTAGTATTTATTTGTCTTATGAATTTATATGTGTGCATTAATTTTGTAGCACGTGAAAAAAGAGACATGATTTTTTAAAAATTTTATGTTAAAAATAAAGATCGAAAAATAAAATGCGATCGCAAATAGAAGGCAATAAAAACAAGTCACGATCACATGACAAACCCGTTCACACGTTTATTGTATTTATACTATTCTTGTTAGATATTTTAAAAGATAAATTCTCGTGAAGGTTTTATAGGTAGTTTGAAATTTAGAATTATTGGCACAACTAATAAGACAAATAGTTTTTTCAATTCAACAGAAAAAATTAAGATATCCTGTAAATTTGGCAAACTTCCAATAATTTTTGGGCAATCAAGGTAAAATCTTGTCTTAAAAGCTCTTCAACTTGTTTTAATTTTAGAAAAAGCTCCGTGTATTAAAATATGTGTTAAACCTTGAATTGGAGTCTTTTAGCCTGTCAATAAAGGTAATCCGTATTTTAGGATATTTACTTGCTATAAATAAATTAGCGAGATCTTATTTTTACATAACTGATCATAAACATAAGAGAAGGAAGACCTTTCAATTTAAAAAAAAGAAAAATATACTTATAACGTGTGGTTGTTAATTGTTAATAGGTATCAAAAGAAATCATCGGGTACCAAATTGCTTTGACATCTAGAAGCTTGTTCTCAACTAGTTTCCCTTATGTTTACAAAATTAAGATTTTTTCTTCTTCGATTTCGTCTTGCGCATGTCAGTTTATTGAATGAATATTCTTTCGTAATTTACTAATTTTTTGTGGTTTATGTGTGTAATTTGGGCGGTATATTTTTAGGTAGTTCTTTAAGAATAATTAGATTATTTTTTTATTCTTTTTTTAACAAAATACAAGTTTGTACCCAAAAATAACTTGGATTCAGAAAAAAGTCTTAAAGAAAGAAAGTTTGGGCATCATTTGCACTAAAATACTAAAACGCTATAAAACCTTTGTTGAAAACAGACATTACTCCAAGAAAATATTTTCCCGGACAATATGAAAATTTAAAAATGGGAACGAAAATTTGCGACCATTATAAATTATTTAGTATGACATCTTGTTAATAATTTAAAAGACTATTCAGTATCATTACGAAGATGAATTTAAAAAAGATGTAATGATTATTTGATAGTTTTTACTGTTGACGAGGATGAAATGTATTCCACATTTTACTTCCACGCCGTTTTATTTTGTCATAAATAAGAAAATGTTAGTTTTAAAAAAATTTTGAAATGGCGACTAACCAAACTGATCTTCAGCACTTTTACTATAAAGAAGTATTGCTAAAGAAAGAGGGCTCGAAAAACTGGATTGAATGTTATGGAGCACTATACAGTAGCATTCTCACTTTTCATTTTGCAGAATCTTTCAAAGAGGTGAGTAGAAAAATACCGCCACTGCAAATTTCGAAAAATTCGAAGTGTTTTTTTACAGAGAAAAAATGTTACCGATTCCCGTTCGCAATTCAAACTGGGAAAGAAAAGATTTTTTTTAAGTGCGAAACACAACTTCAGCGCTATAGATGGATGTATGCCTTACGCCTTTGTATTTCTGGCAAGCCACCAGAGCCCATACCCAACTTCATTGATCCAAAACACAAAGTTCAGCGCATTTCTAACAAATCAGTCGCGTGTAGAACTTCAGAACTAGCAGCCAAATCTCCTGCTTTAAATTTCAAATTTAGTTCCGACAGCTGCGACGGCACAAGTTTATCTTCATCAGAAGAAAACTCCAAGCTTTTAAAGAAAACACTTGATCAAGGAAAAAATAGAACAGTGCATATGAGATCCCAATCAGATAATCTTGAAGAAGAACTACAAAAAACGGATAAAAAAACAGTTAAGTGGGATTTCAGAGAGGCAATTGCAAGTTACGTTACTGTCAACAACGATACTGTTGTTAAAAATAAAGATCTACATAAGCTTGATAACAGCATCGTAGAAAAGTATCGAAAAGACGGCCTTTCAAAAGATAGCATAAGTAAATGGATTTTTAAACGCGGTAAAAAACAAAAAAGCGCATCTGGCAAAGTAGCTGCGGAAAATTATTATGAATCTGATGATGACACAAATTTTAAGGGAGATAAAAATCTTCGAAGCTCACTGAAGCACAAACATTTTAAAACTAAATCAGCGGATGAAGCTTCGGACTTAAGGTTTGAAGAAAATTTTCAAGTTGAAAATCTTTCCAAAGTTCCAAAAGAAGACGACGAGTTAGAAAGTTCTTTCACAAACTATTTCACATCTGACGCTTATGCGGATCCTAACGTTGCTATTAAAAAACGAACTGCACGAGAAAGTTTCCCTCAAGAGTCGATTAGTGGGGATCTCATTTTAACGAAGAACAATTTGAAAGCTTTTTTAAATCCCTTTGATGATCAAAAAGTTGACTTATTTAGTAGTAATATGACCGAAAAAAAACCCGTAAAAAGACCTGCTTTTACAAGAACTTATAGTTTAAATAGTTTACCGGTCAGTAGAAAGAACCAGGTCCCCCGCAGAGGAACATCCGCTCCCGTGCTACGATTTTCCAGACGTTCTAAAGTTGCACCTGAAATTTTGTAAATAAATTTCATAAGGAAAGAGTATTTTTTTAATTTTACTAAAAAAAAAATGACTTTAAATATTTTTTTAAAATTATTTTAACGAAGGTATTATTTATCTTGAATTATTATGGCTTTATTAAGTTTTGTTTACACGCTGCGTTTTTTATTCGTTCTGATACTCGTAGTTGTCAGCATTATCTACTCTTACCGACACAATATTCCCAGATACAGCGCTGTACACTGTCATTGCAATATATACTGTAGGCTTTGATATTTACAACAGGTGTAAAGTTTTATTTGAATTGGCAGAAAACTCAAGTAACAAAAGAGTTACTCTTGTTAAACGTCTAGCGTTAAAAATGATACACTAAAAAATTGGTGTGTCGTTGAGAAATTTTGTTGTTAAAAACTTTTGTTAAAGATCGACAATCAAACTAAAAAAAAAAAAAAAAAAAATCATTGCTTCTCATTAAAATGTTAAATCTTGCATGTTAATCTTGTATGAAATGCGTTTGATATTTATCGTCGCGACTCAACTAATACCTTTTGTTAAATAATCACAATAAAAGAGGAAACGCAAACATTTCGAATATATATACACTTTTTCTGTGCCAAGAAATTGGAACTTTTTGGAAATTTACTTAATTACTTAATTTCTTAATTAAAAAAATACTGACTCCAGTCAAATGAGGGTTAATAGATTGATAAAAGAAAAAAGTATAATGTCATGGGTCAATGAGTTTCATTAATGCTATGTTTTTTACATTTTTTTTTTATTATTATTATTCTTTCTTTTGCTGCCTAAAATCTAAGAACAACAGTTATTGTAATTTTACGCAAGAATTTTTTTAAATTGACTAATCCAAAATTATTTCATAAGCTTAAAAGTTCAGAGCTGACCACAACATTTTAAAGAAAGTTCTGGGGGGGGGGGGGGGGGAGTTACTAAATTGTCTAAAAACCTGGCTTTATTAATTATTGCTCTGGATTTTTTTCTTCACTCAACATTAGTTTTAATTAACTACAAGAATTTCAAATTTTCTAGGTATAAATACTAGGTATAAATACTTTTTTAAATAAATAGTTCAAACAAAATTCGGTCGACTATTTGTAAAAAAAAGAAAGTACGAACGGTAATATTACAGGTTTACAATTTTTTTGACAATTTTTTTAAAATATATTTTGTACCAGTAAAAAAAAATCGTTAAAACTTTTTTTTGTTTGTTTCTTTACTAAAAGCAAGCAAAAAATAATTTTACTGCCTGATATGACCTATTTCTGACAATCGAACCAAATGGCATGTCAAACGTAATCCCATCAGACCAATGAGAAGGATGGCAATAGACCTCAATGTGTCTGAAGCAACAGAGAGAAGGGTTGCCAAAAAGAGGATTAGTCATTGGCTAGAACCAAAAAGTTTCTTCTTACTGACCTTCTAACGGCACTCAGGCTGGAATGTTCCAAAAAGTTCCTTTACATATTAAAGATGTTCCAAAAAAGTTCCATTAAATAAAAAATGTCAATTTTTTCTTTGTTCAAGATAGCGCTCGCTGTCACATGGTAAAGTATGGTAATGGCTGCCATGAATTTTTTAGCCAAAGCACACCTAGCCACTCTCTTCGTCTAATTTAAACCCCTTCGAGTTCTCAGTGTGAGAAACATTAGGGCCAGGGATTTTGATTGTCAGCATCCGTATATTAGCGCCGTCAAGACTGCCATCATCAAGTAATTGGCTGAAATGCCAGAATCATACCTCGAGGTTGTGTGCCCAAGATTTATGCTGTGATCGCAGTTGATGGTAGCTACATCGATTAAATGTTGCAAAACCCTTTTATCTTTGACTGTTTTCTAAAATAGATTCATTTGAAAATTTCGAAAGTATGTAAAAATTAAAAAATTTGTTTTAATTTATTGTGATGGAATCGGTTATTTGAACGGTTCTATTATTTGACGATTAAAAGTATAGTGACACTTTTAAAAGGAAAAGTTCGTTTTTACGCATGCGTTGCTATTATTGTAAACTATGATGGCCTTATACAATGAAATATTAAAACGTCTTTTTAAATTCTGATGCCTAAGAGTTAATATACATAATCTAATTTTTTTGTAATATTCCGTTCATAATTTTGTTACAACTTGAAGTTTCTGTACAAAGGTAAATTTAATTTTACTCAAACTAAAAAATCTTTTTCGATTCTCTTGCTGGCTAAAACATTTAACCATTATGGCTTTAATCATTATGGAGAAGAAAAAATAAAAACAAGACGACACGCTAGATATTGGAGAACATTTTGTCATCTTATCAAAATCTCTTCCAGTAATTTTTATATACTAGTTACCTGCCTATTTTCAGAAAAATGTAAATTGTAATTCACCCTTCAATATATGAGTGTTTATTACTCTTGAGTGTTGTATGTGTATTTGTTTTATTACATGCGTATCTGTTCATTATACAATTTTTTTATGTGTCGTCCTTCATTACATAGGTAAAAGAAATTCAAATTTATTAAATAGTTTCTACATTCATAACTTTCAGATGTAAAACTTTATGGTTAGTAAAATAGAACTGAAAGATGTCATTAACACGATCAAAGTTGCGCACTTCGTCAGATATATGTGCTGATTGCAGTGCTGCAGGTAACGCTAACACAAATTGTGTGATAAACTAACAAGTTCTATTTGTATACACTTTTTTGTGTATATTCTTTTTAATTGTTCTAAAGGACCAGAATGGGCATCTATCAACCGTGGTGTACTAATATGTAATGAATGTTGTAGTGTTCATAGATCTCTTGGAAGACATATATCACAAGTTCGTCATCTTCGTTTGGCACCATGGAATGCATCTCTTCTTGCTGTTAGTAAATATACAAGCAACAACATTTAAAAAAATTGATTATATAAAAATTATTGATAAAAAAAGCAACAACAACATTTGATATAGCTTCTTTAAACTAATTTCAAATTATCTCATTGATAAAAGTTAATGATATCAGTTAACACTCTAAGTCTACTTTCAAATTAGTATTTTGAAATCTTGAAATATCTTTGCTATAAATGTAAAATTTGATTTTAGATGACTCAGAATTTGGTGAGTAATGGTGCTAATTTAATTTGGGAGCATTCATTGACTGATGCAAGTAGGGGAGCAGCTTCTGGAATTCATAAACCTAATCCAAACGATCCTGTGCAGTAAGATTTTTTTTCCCATTGTTTTATCCTTAATGTAATTGTTTACAGGCCCTGAAATAAAAGCAAAAGCCCATGATTCACGATCATTATATAAAAGATTTACAATTATTATTTAATAGTAAAGGTAAAATAATTAGTTGTATTTTTTGCAGAAAATAAAGTGAATTTTTTCTAGAACATATATTAAATATTTAAGTATTATACATTAATATTGTAACATTAATACAAAAAAAAATTTTTTTTTCTTTGTCAGGAAAGTAAACAATTAAAATTTACTTTCTTGTAATGTTTTCTTTAATAACTGAGTTTCTAAAAATTGAGTAAGAATTTTGAATTAAAAAATGTTTAAACAAAATGTTTTAAGTGCAAATAAAAGTACATAAAATTCGGATGTAAAATTTTAAGCAACGTTTAAATCAAACTGATTAAATAAAGTTGAGAGTGTAACACAACATTTTTTTTTTTTTTTCCAGCCATTTTACTCAAATAGATTCAGTTTAGGTTAATGAATGATTTACAATAAAAGTAAAAAATACTTAAAAAAAAATTTTTTTTAAATTCTAAAATTAAAAGTAGGTTTTAAGTGTTAAATTGCAAGCTGAGAAAAACTCAGAAGCTGAAAATAGTTTTTAAATTTTTTATAAAATTCAATGTATGAATATTTCTTGTTTGTTCCTATTTTTTTAAATAATAATAATCATTTCTTTTTTAAAATAAATGATTATTATTTATTAATGATTGTACATTTATTTAATGTTTTAATTTTTTTTTTTTGAAAAAGTAATAATCATATTTGTGATTACATATTTGTTTTTAAATGATTAAGCAAATAACTTTTTTGGGGAATTGGTGGGATTGCCTCAAGACATTGCTTCGATGAAATTCTGAATATCTATTTTGAGACTATTAGCTATCTTGTTATAAAATATCATAGGAAATAGGTTTATGCATGATTTGCTTTACATGTAAAAGTTTGAAAATATTTTTTTGAGGGAAAAAAAGTTTACAGCATATCCATTACCAATAAGATAACAAACATGTAACAAAAATAACAAGCATCATAAATGATAAATTATAGTGATAACAAAGTCAACAATTAAATTTAATTTGTACAATAGAAATGTTTTCCACTAATATAGTTTTCTTTTTAAGTTTGCAAAATGCTTTTAAAAAAAAATTCTAAATTCTAAAGAATTCTTTTATAAAATCAAAAGTTTCTTTTGTATTGTTCAGTGAAAGAGTACCAATTACAGATTGATAGTTACTTGGTGATTAGGTTCTGGAATTGAAGCCAACAACAGCTGACTTTTGAATGACAAAGTTGTCAGACTTTAGATGGGTTTTTATTAGAAATTTTTAGCTGGAGTAGACTTGTGATTAGCATTATACATACTCAACTTGGATGCAGAATTTTTTTAGTGAAGCCATTGAGAACCATTTGGAGAACATTTTATCATCTTATCAAAATCTCTTCCAGTAATTTTTATATACTAGTCACCTGCCTATTTTCAAACAATTGTAAATTGTAATTCCCCCTTCAATATATGAGTGTTTATTACTCTTAAGTGTTGTATCTGTGTTTGTTTTGTTATATGCCTATCTGTTCATTATACAATTTTTTTATGTGTCGTCCTTCATTACATTGGTAAAAGAAATTCAAATTTACTATATAGTTTCTACATCATAACTTTCAGATGTAAAACATTATGGTTTGTAAAAAGTTGACTTGGAGATAGTTGAAACTACTGTGTTTGTGCCTTAAAATGCGAGTTAGAAAAGTGTTTATTAAATCTAATCTACTGGCAGCATCCGCATAAAAATTGGTGGATGCGTAACTATTACCTATGTTTACAAGTAGATAAAATTTCATCCAAATATTTTGCATTATTGGTTGTGATTTATGATATTTTGATGTTCATGTTTATTTCATTCTTAAAAAAATTTGTCTTAAACATTCTCCACTTACAGGTTACTATCATGGTTACTGACTAAAATATTTTTACTAACTCTTTGGTCCCTTAGGAGCAATTTTTATTTACAATACTTTTCACCTAGACCACTCAGCTGAGGCTGGCACAACATAGAGTAACATAAAATAGGCTTTCATTTCACTCTATCTTTGGCAAAACAGACTAATTTTTGATGATTATAAGGTCCACATTTAACATTGTAAACACAATGTAAACACGATGTAAACACAGTTTATAGACTTTCCATTAGCAGCTAATGGCAGTCATTTCTCCTTGTTAGTTTTCAGATAGATTAACATAATTTAAGAAATAGTTTTGTTAATTGTGCTTAAAAATGTCTATTAGGCCTTTTTTTCTTCAATGGTATTGGTTGCATCAAGCAGCGCAAATTTTTTCAAAATACAGCCCATTCTCTAGAATTACACAATTTATTGTTGTAAATCATTTGTTCCAGGTCCTGATAAGTAATTGGGGAAATGCTGATCATTGGCAATTTTTAAATCTTTAGCAGAGTTCTTACCATGGTGAATAGTTCGAGGGAAATGAGTGTTGAAACTCAATTGTAGCTTTAATTTCACCTACTACCTAAAATAGGTTCCATATTTGATTCATCGTGGTGTTTCACATTAATGTAAGTAGGCTTCTGAAAAATAATTCAAAAATAAAACTACTAAAAGAATGTTGAACTACTTTTAATAGTTTTATTTTGAAGCTTTAAAAAATTACTTTAGTAATGAACTTTGTATCCTATAAAAATGAGATTTCAATCCAATGTGTGTTATGAATATATCAGACAAACCAGTTATTAGTAACACACATGTGCAAATAGGATGTAGATTTAAAGTTACATTAGAAATAATAGAGTTTACTATGTGGTTATGTTATGGATAAAATGTGGATATCTACTCACATGTTTTATAAATAAAGCTTTGTTAAGAAAAGAATATCTTTCAAATAGGTTGCTTATTATTAGTATTTGAAAATAAAATTTTAATCTGTGACTGTTTGGAAGAAAACAAAATTCTTTTTAGCCATTCTAAATCAAATTAAAAATGAATACTGCAAACTTCTTTTTGATTGTGTTAAGTCAAAATTTATAAAAGAGTAGTTCATTATTCTTTTTAGCCCTGTTAAGTCAAATTTCATAAAAGCCAAATATCAACTACTTACATTTGTGCATCGTCTACCAAATACAGATGATAAATTGTCAGTGGTTGACTTAAGTAAGGTAGGTTGTTTAAGTTTGATAGATCTCAATAGAACCACTTGCACAACCACTTGCACAACTTGCCTTGTGTACAGTCTTTTATGACAAAATTTTTTTACTATTCAAACACTTGTGTATTTATTACTGGTATTTGTATGTTAATATATATTTAATATATTGTAATATATTTATATATATGTGTGTGAATTATATTTGATTTTAGCAACTTTATTCGTCTGTACGAACTGGTAACCTTGAGACCTCACTTCGTTTAATTTCTTTAGGAGCGCAAACAAATTATTTTCATCCAGTAAGAATCTTTTTGTATGCTAAAGCTATAAGTTCATAAATGGTCCCCAAAATCCTCTCAAATTTGGTATTTGTTACAACTCTTCTAATAATACCATTAAAAATCCAAAATCTAAACATAAGCATTCAAAATGATAATATAATAGAATTATAGCTTGTAAATTGTAAAGAAAATTATCTGTTCTTTACCATAAGCGCAGTTGGAATTTGGAGGCATTAAAAGCTCTTTTAGGGAATAATGTCCATAAAAAATATAAGTTGTGTAATGGATCTTTAATTTAGGAGAAAGGTAATACTCCTTTGCATGTGGCAGCCGCAGCAGGTCAGGCTACACAATGTGAGCTTCTTGTTGTTCATGGAGCAGACGCTTCTGCACTGGATATAAATGAAAAAACTCCAACTGTTGTTGCCATTGAAAATGGCCATATTGATCTCGGTTTTAGACTCATTGAGACCATGTATGAGTTAACTGATCGGTTAACATTTTACTTATGCGGAAGACGTCCAGATCACAAGAATGGTATAAATTATCTCATTCCTGCTCTTCAAGACCGGTAATCTTGTTTGAATTTTTAATTTTATATTCAAAAGATTTCTGAAAATATCCAAAGTAAAAGGTAAATATTGATTTTGTTTAGCGGCATAGATGCTTCTTCATCAGCAAAAGAAGCTCGTTGTAAACTTCAATCCCTGAACAATTGTTTATTTGAAGAACTATGTTCAGATGTGTATGATGAAGTTGATAGAAGAGAGAATGATGCTGGTAATCTTATTTTTTTATTGCTCAAAAGATGGTTGATGTATTTTAAGTATTGAATTCAAGAATTTAAAGTTTTTTGTAAATTTTCTAATATAGTATGGTTAGCCACTCAGCATCATAGGAAGATTGTCAGTGATCACACTGCAGTCCCATTCCTTCCAGTTAATCCCTCATTTACATCAACAAGGAACCAGGTTAGTATCACCATCATCATCACAACAATAAATGTTTACACTGTTGAAATGTTGAAATGTAATTTTGTCATGTTGAAAAAGCATAGCATATTTTTTACTATTTTTCACTTATCTGCAAAATATATTACTTGTCTATTTAGAGATTTGAAATCTTTAATATAGGCAATGACTAAGTATTGTTTCAAACAAGTTTTTAAATTAATTTTTTACTTCTTTAACAGCTTTTTAGCTGGCAGCACAAAGTTTGTCTGTTGATCATATTAAGTCATATTAAGTTACAATTTATTTTCTAAAAATTTACTGATTTTGCCTCTGTTACATAAAGTTTTAAATTTTTATCACAGAGCTTAGAGAAGTCCTTAAAAAACTTATGCAATAATTATATTTCAGACATTTGAGAACTGCTTATTCAATTTGTAATGTTACTATTGTCATCTCACAGCTTTAAATTTATTCTCAGTACATAAAAACCATCTTGAAAAGGATGGTTTTTATGTACCGAGACCAAAACAGTAAGTTATTTTCAAAAATGTTGCAAAAGTCTTGTACTAAAAAAATGTGTTATTTGTTGGGTTAAACTTTATAAGTGGAATAAAATTCAGCCAAAGTTTGAATAAAACTTTTTATTTTTTTTTTCTTCTCTTAAAGCATTTTAAATGTTCAAATACAGGGCAGACAAAAGTTAGCTCGTTTCAATGCATTGGAGTTTGCTACTCTCATTGTTGATATCTTACATGATGCAAAACGGCGTGAAGGTCTTAACATTGATTCTAACAGCCAATCAGCAGGTAGTGGAATTGGTTATGTACATTGCCATGTTAGAAGTATTAACTATTCTAAAAGTTAGTGTAAACCCTTTAAGATGAAACACTTGACTCAAAGAAGATTTTGTGTTTTGTGTAGGAATTGTTGAAAAGTTAAAGACATTAACAGAACCAGATTATGATGAGATTATGGAGGACAGTAAAGATAATGAGGTCAGTTAAATTAAGTTACATCATTCTCAATAGTAAAAGTTTTATTGAGAAAGATGTATTTATATTGAATTTTTATATTCTCATGAATCTTCAGTATCTATTTCACTAACAACAGGGTACCAGTGATGATGCCTCTTCTTTAACAAATAATAATGATGATGCCTTCATAAATACTAATGGAACTCTGTTAATTAATCCCCCTGAGCTTGGTTGTAACCCACTAATAAATAATAAGGTAACTCAAGTCCCATACAATATCAGGCTTGCTAATCCAACTAAGATGATGCTCAACTTTAAAAACATTGTTCTCTTTAGAATACTAAATACTGTTCTTGTATTATTTTTGCAAGCAAACAAAATAGATTTTCTTTGTTTAGAAGCAGTTACTTGCATTCACTGTTGTAAAAAAAGAATAATTTTAAAAATTTTAGTTGTTTTAATGAAATACATTTTTATTATTTAAAAAGAAGACTTGTTTATTCATATTTTTATTTTATGCTTTTTTTCGTTGTGAATTTTGTGTTATCTTAAAACTCTAAATTTTGTTGTAGAAGAAAATTTTTAACATTTTTCTTCTAGAATTTGTATTAATAATTGCCTACCATGAATCTATATATAAGTAATTAGGTTCTGCAATTCACACTTATAAGTCAGACATGAGTTGGTTTTGCAAGCCTGCTTTATATTTAGTTCATGATTGTCTTGTAAAGTAGAATATTTTTTAATATTAGAATGTTTTTTAGTGTTAGTTTGCATTTTGTCACTTCTGTAAAGTAATTGAAAGTTACTATATTGCAGGGTGCATATGTTAACAGGGATTATGATGACCCACAAGATTGTGATTCAAAGTCATATAAGGTATTTTTTCTTATCATCATCACTACTAAGACGTTTACCAGAAAAAATCTGCGCGTGTTCTGATGTGGTGTTTACAGAAACTGTGCATCACTTTAAATAGCTAATTGTTTTAAAATGTTATTCAAAATTTAAACAACTCTGTTATTAAAATAATTAGTTTTAATTGAAATGTCATCAAATCAAGGTAAGAAGCAAGAAAAGATTTTGTATTTTCTTGTTGAAAATCCTGGTGTATCAAGCAAAACAATTTCTAAAGAGCTGCAGATTGCTTTGAGAACAGTGCAGAGCGTTTTGAAACGATTTAAGGACATTTATACAATCAAAAGAAAATCAGGAAGTGGAAGAAAAAAATGTTTTGTTAGACAATATTTTGGTTAATAAAGATGCCTTAGACAGAAAACCAGAGATTTCTGTTTGAACTTTAGCAAATAAATTTAAGACAAGTGCTTCCACTATAGAAAGAGTAAAGAGGAATTGTGGCTGTAAATCTTATAAAAAGAAAAAAGTTCCTCGTCGTGAAGAAAAGCAAGAAAATGTCGTAATTCGATGTTCAAAGCTGCTCTATAAACAATTATGTGCTAAAAGATCTTGTTTGATTATTGACGATGAAACTTATTGTACTGCATTTTTGATCTCTTAAATTTAATAATATTAATATATGTTCTTTCAAAATATATATAACATTCAATATCGAAATACAATAGTTAGGTAAATATCCTTTATAATGTCCGCTCAGATTTTTACATGTTTTACTACTACTACTATGGATATTTATACAGGATTTAAAATATACCATAATAAATTAACACTGCTATAAATGTTTGTTAACTGCAAAACGAATGTAAATGCAACAAAACCTTGAAAATTTATAAGGAAAAACTGAAAGCTGGTAGGCAAGTAACCATCAGGAAATAATAAAACGTATGAATCTAGGTGTAAAACATATGAATCTAAAGTGTAAAATGTATGAATCTAAAGTGTAAAACGTATGAATCTAAAGTGTAAAACGTATGAATCCAAAGTGTAAAATGTATGAATCAAAAGTGTAAAACGTATGAATCAAAAGTGTAAAATGTGAAAACTTATGAATCACAAAGTGTAAAATGTAAAAGTTAAACACTCATTCATAAAATTTAAAAAGTTTCTGAAACATTTTAAAAGCTGATTTACTTTCTGCTTGCTTAATAGACAATACTAGCTCATATTTTTTCCCATTTTTCATATTAAAAAGATTTCTAAGCAAAAAGGTGAACTTTTTTTTTTAAATTAATTTTGGAAAGTTTTATGGGAAGCAAACTTATTTCTGATTTTTTTTTTCCAGCGAAATGAAGGGTCTACAAATGGTGATGTAAGTTAAATTTTTTTTTCTTTTTTTTTTTTTTTTAATCAAAAAAAAAAAAGCTTGGAAATTCCAAAATTAACTTAAGTAAACTTGGGAAAAAAGTATGCTTAATGCTTATCTAAAATATTAAATACTAGTTGGAATTTCCAGTGCAATGCGCTGGATTTTCCAGCTTTTAGATATAAGATTTTAATATGTTTATCAAAAATGCATTTGTAGCTAAGTGATCATGCTTTTGGGAACTAAACCACACAGTGGTAATTTAGCTTTTTCACTTAGTTCCAGCTATAAGCACTTTGAATATGGAGTCCAGGGTGGTCCAAACCTGGTCTAAAACCTTCCCTGGGAGAAACTAGACCTGTGTGCAAAATTTAGTGAGGTTCGGATCAAAACTGTAGATTTGTATAGCATACATGCACACTTAATTTCATCTTTATATATAAGATTAGAAAAGAAAATAATGAAAATTAACAGGAAAAGTTTGTAAAGGAGTTTGGTACTATTTGCAATAAAATTGAATTTGTTAAGTTTATTTTTTCTATTGTATTAATAATGACAATATTATAATATCTTGTAGAATTATTATGAATTTAACCTGTTCTGCATTTAGGATTCAGACAACATTCCAAGCAATAAAGTTGTAAGACATTCACTGTGGATTACTATTTTATTCTTTACTTTTTATGGGTTGATAAAGTTTTGAAAAGTTCTAAAGTTCTGAAAATATTTTTCATGTTTTTTACTAAGAACTTTAGAATTTTTTTTTTTTGTGTAAAATGAAAGTAAATATTAATCTAGGGAAAATTCCATGAATTAAAAGAACAAAATCATAGTTTGGGTCAAGAAGTTAACCTTCTGCGATCTATGGTATGTATGCTGTCCTTTGTGTTTAGATCTTTCCTCTTGTATTTATGATTTTTTTTTTTTCTCTATTGTTCTTTTAAATTGTTTTTTAGGTGCAGAAATTGATGCAGGAGAATGCATCTCTCCGTGCCCAAGTAGCACAGCTAAAGTTTGAGCGAGACAGCTTTGAGCAACGTATGGATTCTACTGATCCTGGTGTAAGTAGTTATTTTTTTGTGATTATTCGTCACCATTTTTCATGTTGTGATATTTTTTTATGTTTGTAAACTTGTAACTGTTTTGTCACATGTAAAGAAAACTTTTATTGGTGTGATAAAGTTCCAAAGTTGTTTTTAAGTTAATGTTGGATTTCTAAATTGAGTTCTTGTTTTTATTTTAGAAATATGATCGTACAAAGACATCATCTCAAAAAGCAGAAGTTCACCCAGCTCCATTAGTGCAGCCTAACAATGTTATGATAACTAACAATCAAAATATGACCCATGGTATGAGACCACGTTCAGCTGCCTATATAAGCAATAAAAAAATGGAAATGAAACATCAAAGTAAAGGTTCTCATAAAATATTTTGTTTTGGAGAGATGCAGTCCACAGCTATCTAAGTCTAAACCGCAGGATAGCAACACTCCTCATCAATGCTTTCCAATCAGAAAAGCCTAATACATTGTTACAATAAAAATGGTGTATTATGTTTTTGATAATATTATGAAAAGCTTATTACTTATATTGGTGTATAATACACCAATATACTGTCTTGAGTCATTTCCAGTATTTTTTTAATTTATGAATTATTTTTATATTTATAAAATATATATTGAAATATTAATTTAGGGGTTTCTTCATTTTTTAGTAAATGCAATGACAATCAAATTTTTCTGAAATAGTTTCTTTGTAGAAAGCATAAAGTATTTAATGTTTTTAAACTATTACACTGGTCAACAATATAAATTCTTTGAGTTAAAATCAAGTGTTCTTCATTAATTCTGACCTGCTGATTCCAAAACTGAAATTAGATTATTTCTATCACATCACATTATCAGACTTTTCATCACATCACATCAGACTATTTCTATCATATTGCATCACATTATTAGACTATTTCTATCATATCGCATCACATTATCAGACTATTTCTATCATATTGCATCACATCAGACTATTTCTATCACATCAGAGGAAAAGCTGTAAAGATCCCAAAAAAATAAAAAATAACACCAATCAAGTACTGTTTAATCATTAATCCAATATAACACATATTGGACTAATGATTAAACAGTACTTGATTGAGGTCAAGGCAACTAAAAGTGCTTCAAGGCTCTGGATTTTCTTTTGTAGCTACATTCAGTTTCCCAATGTAAAAAACAAAAATCTCCCATCATGGTTGGATTGAATCTTGATATCTGGTTTCCATGAATGAGAGCCTAGGTTTGAAGGGGAATAGTCCATATGTGAGTGCAGGAAATGCTTCTTGAGTGACCTGCAACCCATTCTTTCAAAGGATCCAATCCTTTGTTCAATCAACATATTAATCAGATCAATGGTTCCAAAGAAAATCTTCAATGGTAGAAACAAAGACATTCCATGCTTGCAACTCCAGTTCCTTAAAAGTCTATCAAAAGTTGCTGTTGTGCACTACTTTGTGTATTTTTGGGTAAAAAAAAATTAGCTTTTAGTTTTGTGTCAATCAATACTCCTTCAAACCTCTTAAGTAATTGAAACCCCTCCCCTCTTTACTCAAAGCCTTTAACAAGTTCTTTGTTAAAGGCTTTGAGTAAAGAGGGGAGGGGTTTCAATTACTTAAGAGGTTCAAATATTCCCAGCATGTTCACTGTAATTTCTTAGTTTGAGTATTGCTGTCAAGGGTTCATACATCTCTTTCATTCATTTAACATAAGTAACCAGAACAGATGGCTTTACATTGCTATTATGAAACAAGACCGCTTTAAGTAATCTCTTACTAAAATCTATAAAGAGCCTCCAATCATCTGTTAAATGCTCAAAGCCAAGCTCCTGAAACAAACCATGAATATCTGTATAAAAACATTTTAACTTCCTTTGCATAAAAAGTGAACAGTGTTGCATGTCTACTTCTGAAATGACTCACTTTAGTTTCAGGAAGCAGAAGATTAAGTTATGCTCCCAAAAATCTCAGCCTTTTTTTGGATAGTTAAGTGTCTCTTACAAGATCATTAAGGTTGGCCTGGGTTAAAAAGTGTGGTTTTTCTTGTCTGATTCTTCTTAATAAAATGCATTTTCTTAGTCTTCATTACACTGATCTTATCTTTATTGTTATCACTTGTGGTGTTTGGATACGTTGGTAGAATGGACACAGGAGTCTAAACATGAGCAAGACTGGCTTTAGAGCTGATGGACAGTCTAGATATATTTTAGCTGATTTTTTCTTCTTAATGAATCCTGTTATGTTGGTCATGCAGAAGTAACAATCTGATTCAAATCAACAAATCTAATTCTATATAATGCCATACCATGGGTGTATAGGAAGTCATGTTCTTTCTGAGTAGCCATTGTGTTAGCCTAAGATAATATGTTGTGCTGCAATTATGAGGGGCCCAACTTTTATCCTAGTCACCAAGTTTGATGATAAAGTAACTTTAATATGCAGTTTTGAGCCTCTTTGTTAATTTCTTTCTTTGATCTTTTGTAATGAATTTTCCACAAATGTAACAAAAATTGTCCAGATGGTTAATGCTGGACTCGTTCTATTCTTTGTGATTAATTTTAAAAAAAACTGTATTAAAGTTTTTTAGTAATCTGAAAGAAAAAACGCAAAATTACATACTGAATAACAAGCAATTTTTGAGAAAAACTGTACATGAATAATTCAGTTTTTGGACTTCAATTTGCTTAACAAGCTTTGTTTTTATCAGCAAAAAAAACGTCAGAGTGGAAAGAAAGTTTCTTTTGTTGACCAGTGTTGTTAGTGAAGGAATTTTTTAAGTTCACTTTTTCTAAGGAAAATATAACAGTTAAAAAGGTTACTTTCTTCTAATCAGGTCCTCTGTTTGGAATTATTTGTGTAATGATATTTTTTGCATATGTTTTTGTTATCTAGCTTCAATTTTGTTAGTAAATATTTTTTTTGTTTTGATAGACTATAATGAATCCGAAGAAGACTCTGCTGACCCCTATCGTAGCACAGAAGATGATGTTGATTTTCAAGGAGAAATGGGTCCATCGCAAGAAAACATTGTTCTTGCTACAGAGCAGATCACTAAAAAGATTCAAGAGTTACTTTTGGCAGCTCAAAGTGGGCAAAGTAGTAGGTAAAAATCTGATGATATTTACATGTGTATATTTATATGTATATATTTATATGTGTATATTTATATGTGTATATTTATGTGTATATTATGAAAAATTGCTTAAGACCCTGTAGGTTCTAGCTGATTTGTGTCCATCTCACTATTCTTATCATATTTTCACTTGAGAAAATTAGCATACTTTAATATTGTTTTAGATACATTCCTTGTTCAAGCAACATATCCGCAGCCGTAAATGACATGGCTAATCTTTTTCCCGAGGTAACATAATTTCCGTTGTTTTAAAAATTTTCAACAATCTTCGCATATTGATTAAACCTCTAAAACTGTATCTGGTTTTAAACTGGTTAAAACTGGTTGTTTTGTTTTTTTTATAAATTTATAGATTTATATTACAAAAGTGTCAGAAAGTTATCAAAAGTTTAGGACTATTTTGTCTAAATAAATGAAATGCATACTCGGGGCATAAATAAATGATTTGAATACTCGGGGCATAAGGAACCAGAGAAATCAAGATTGTGTTGTGTTTTAGCATCCTAATGCAGAAAGTGTGCGCAAGGCGTTACGTTTGATGATAACAAGCGCAGCCAGACTGCAGGTTGAATGCAGAAGCAGTGCTTTACCAGAGCGAAATGTTGATCAAGCTATGCTGACGCAGCAGGTTTGATGCCACTTTTTTGCATACAATGTGTCTAAGTATACATGCTTCTTACGTAATAATTTGTTATTACCATAGCTTTAAAAAAAATGATTGGACTTTAGTTAATTAAAAACCTTGAAAAAACTTCTCTGCTTCCATGCTTGCGAACATGCTTACTGAAAATTTTAAAGTTCTCCTATTTCTTTAGGTCATTCAATGCGCCTACGATATCGCAAAAGCTGCTAAAGATCTTGTTACAACGTACAACTCTTCATAAAGTCTCCTTAACTTGAACAGTCACTAACATATGAATGTACTAACATATAGATTTATCTGTAAATACGACTAATTAATTCCATTATATTTGCGTTTTTAACAGTAGGTAGGTTTTTGCAAAGCCTGGTCAAGTTAAATAAGACCTCATATTTATTACTTTCGAAATAAGTGATTTTGAAAACTCGAATATCCGTAAACACATTGATATTTTATTTAGTAACAGGAATTCTCTGCTTTGTGCATTTTATAATCCATTCTATAATCCTTCTTTTACTATTTTGTTGTAATATTTAATTTTTTGAGTTTTCTAGAAAGAATGAAAGAGAAATCCCAATGGAGATTTTTCTAATTACATACATGTCAGTTTTATTTACACAAACATGACAAAAGCTGGTTCGCAACTTACTTAAAAGAACTTATATCCCGAATAATTATAGTTAAGTTTTACTTTGCCTAAAGTATGAGTAGCTGCTGTTTGAAATAAGTTTAAAGTTTTAAAGAAAAAAACCTTCACGGAAGTTTTATTCGTTTTTGAAATTATTTAATCTTTAGCGCAATACACTACGTAGCATGCTTTATCAAATACACTGTTTATTCTCGGTAAAAAGACGGCTCTTGTTGTTCTTTAGAAAAAAAAAATAGTCCATTATCTTGGATAAAAAGTTTTTGATTATTGCTACGTTATTTTTGATTACTATTACGTTAATAGGTTGTTTAATATATAAACTAAAAATCAATGGCCCTGGAATTGATTGTTGTGGAAAATCACAAAACCTCTTTTGCCTAATAAAACTGTTTAAAGAGAGTTGGTTTCCTTTCTGTTAATTTATGCAAAAAAAAAAAAAAGTTTGAGCAGTTTGCTATTCGCTCAATTGTACTTGTGCCTGACTTATCAGTAGGGTTAGCTTTGCCGCTTTTGGTCGATAAATACTTCATTAGTTTTTGCATATAACCGAGTAATGACTTGATGTCACTTCCGGTCGGTGGTAGAAATTTTCCTAAATCTTAATCGTTAGTCATCTGATTTTTAGAAAAAAAGATTTTTTTAAGAATTATAAGTAGTTACTCGTAGGTAACGGTTAATGCAAAGGGTAAAACACAAAATTGAATTTTTTTTACCAGGTAAACTACGTTTATAATTAAATAAACAGTGGTTCAAGCTCATAGAAAGGATTTATTTCTAAAGTTAAAAAAACCTTTAACCTTTATAGACCATCAGAAATATGATAGTAATGAGTAAGACTTCCTCTGAAGCTTTTCTTTATATAAAACGGAAATCTTCTTCTAAAGTTACAATTCAAATAATCATTTTTTAAAATGTCATTTTAAAGAAAAATCTGTCTCCAATGTAACTTATAGGATGTCCGCTTTCTAAATTAAAGAGATGTTATTTGCTTGCGGAGATTATTTTTTCTGTTACTATGGAAATATTGATGCTTTAAATACCCGCTTTTCAACAAATAATGTATACCTCCTAAGTCGCTTTGAACGAATGCTTTGATATAAGGAAATGCAGTTCCTTTTTGATAAATATCAAGCACAGATAACTTAATAGGTTGCTTTGAGTAAAAATAATTTTCAGGTGATAAATAATTTTAGATTTTTACAAAAACGAATTTTAGGAAAGAAACTGCGATAAAGTATTATGATATACTTTTATTGCGAATGGATCATTCTTAGAAGTATTATTTTCAAAGCAGCGTAATCTAAGTAATCAATATAATCAAAGAAAGAAATTCTCGCAACATGTTTCCGTTTAACCAATGACTTAAGGTTGTCAAAACGTCTCTTGATCTTGAATTTATTATTTTTAGTTATGATCATCCTGTAGTTCCTAATATTTGTTAATTTAACAAACTTGTATTCATTTTGTTTGATTTCTTTTTTTATTTTTTTCTTATAAAAATAAATGTACAATAGCCACTTTCCTGAAAATAAATATGGTTTTATATTAGAGATAATAGTTTTAGTTATTTATTTTTACTACAAATATTTGGATAATTTAAAGAAATGTTGATTTTAATTTATTACTTTAAAGAAATTTTAACTTTTGTTTATCACTTAATTTTTCTGTTTTTCCAATTTCTTTATGATTACCAAAACAAATAAAAAATAGAATTATCGATAACGTTGTTCACGTTTTCACTCGCACGTGAACACGTAGGACACGCGCTTGTTTCATTGTAAAATTACACGCGCGTTAGTTTTTAAACTAAAAGTATTCAATTATTCATTGTTATCTCCTGTGGAAGCATTCGGAATCTTTTCCTATATTCATGGTCACCTTAGCTTTAAACACATATTCATGAATAATTCTTATTATTGAGTTCAACAGTGGTATATGCAATAGCGCAAAGAAAGCAACTTTTTAAAACGCCTCGATTGTGCCACCTCTTTTTATTCTAAAGTGTTTTTTTATTTAATAATGAATTGGAATGCAAAGCTGTAAGGAGATCTTTTTTCTCTTAGCAATTTTTTTTTGTTATTTTCGCTCGTGTCTATTTTATGTACAAAATAGTTTGTACAAAAACAAAATGTCTTTTTTTATTTTTTCTAAGTTAGTTCTCATGTAATCAGTTTTTCTTTTTAATTAATAATAATTTAAACCTGAAGTATGTTTTTTTTTTGTTTGAATTATTTTTTCATATAGCTTTTAACAATTTAAACTCAAGATTTTTTGAGCTATTAAACCTGCATTTTCAAATAAAAGTCTTCATACAAGATTGACTTTTGGGTCATCATGACTATTTTTAAAAAGACGCCGGTCTGCGTTTTAAATGAACCGGGACTGTGATGTAATGTAAATTTAATTTATGCTTTTTGATGAAACAATTCAATTTTAATCTAAGTTTATTTAATTATTCGTCTTCTTCAAACAGCACTTTTAGCACCTACATTTGCTTTTCAAGTTTCAATGAGTTTTTTCTTTCTTAAAAACTTTTTATCTTTTATTGCGTTTCTGAATGAGAGCTTACAATGCATTGTTATCTAAAAAAAAAAAATTCGAATTTAAATTTCTTTCCCAAATAAAAACTTGAAAGTAAAAAATACAAAACAAATGCTTTTTCATCAACAAGAATTGTTTTTTTCCATATAAATAAGTTTATTTTCGATAATGCATTCGCCTTTATGGGATAGGTAGGTAAACGAATAATATTATTTGTACTTTTTTTCTATAATATATATATATATATATATATATATATATATATATATATATATATATATATATATATATATATATATATATATATGTATATATGTATGTATATATATATATGTTCTCATTATACTCATTATAAAAGCCATAATAATTGTTGCAAATTTTAAAAAGGTTTATTTACTGTAAGATTTTGTTTAAAAGTTTTAGACGATACTCAGCTTAAAAAAAGATAAGGCATTGTTAGGCACCTATTTCCTTTTTTATATTTTTTTATGTTTTTTTTTTTTTGGATTAAATTCAAAGAATTCTGTTTGAAAACTCATTGTTCGTCCTACATATAAAACTAGCTTTTTAACACAAGAATTTACAAATAAATAGCATGAGGTCATTCTATTAGAGGTCACAATATTGTTCTTTAACCGTACAGACATTAAAACCGTAAATTTTTTATTTTCACGTGTATTAATTAATTGTACGCAAAACGCAACTGCGGAATAGGAATCCGCGAGAATCGATGGTTTGAGAATCCTAATCACTGAAAATCTCTATGAAGTTTTAGCAGATATTACGCAACAAAATGGTATTTAAGATTACAATCCACTTCTCAAAGATACTGTTGCTTCCTGAGCAAGATCCTGCTACTTGAATAAGCAAAAAAGAATAAGTTGAAAGGATATCCTCTCTCAATTTACTTAAAACAGTTTTGTAATTATTTTGTTTGGATTTACGAGATAAATGTTGCAGATAAAACTTTTTTGTAAAATTTTGTGCGAAATTAATAAGCATCGTAAGTTTGAATAATTTTTTTTTTTGAAGAGATATTCTTTGACAGGGTTGAAATGCGTTTATAAATTTAATACCTGTTGTGTAAATATTATCTTTATCACAAAATTTTTATTTTTTAATTTTTAACTATGTTAATTTTTTCACTTCTTTTTGAAGTGATGAAGGGAAATCCATCCTCTACTATTGACCTATAATGGTTTTGATCGGCAAACTTTCTGAAAGAAATCGAAAGTGTTTGCTTTCGAAGAACTTCTTTATTTTAATTGCACAATTTTAGCAAAGTTTGTAGATTTTTGCTAATTCATAAGCTACCTGCATGTAAAATATCTGCCGCAGTTGTATAATTCCTATTTTTGCTTTTTTGTTTAAAGCATTTCATTCGGGTTCATTTCTTAGGTCGCTTCTAGTCACTACGAAGGAGAGCTTAGCAGGAAATCGAACTGTCTATATGTTGAGTAAAACCCCCGGTTTTGTCGCCACCAGTTTATTTTGCATACTTACGTTTTGTTCCTGTTTTTTTTTGTGAAAAGCTCAGTCATACAATTTATGAGGGATATCCAAGTTTGTTAGAAAAGTTCTTTTGTTTTCAGTGATGCGGTTTCATAAGCGGCTGGCATTTGTATCTTCGACTCAGCGTCAGTTTTTATAAGTGCGTTCTAGCTTTTTTCCGTTTCAAACAAATTAATGTATAGTTCGTGTTCCTTATAAATAAATACAAGGATGTGAATCGAATTCCGTCCAGTAGTTATATCAAAATAAGAGGATTGGAAAAAATCAAATAAACGTGTTAATGTACGCAATCGTTGAACGCTGAGTATAAAATGTTTTGAATGAACTAAAAAATATCGTGCGAAAGGTTAATTTATTACTCGTGGTTGTTGTCTGACATTCGCGAACGAAGCTTACTTATTTTTATTTGTTTAACTGTTGCAAGTTTATGGGTTATTTCTTTTTATGAACGACAACTTTTTTTTCATCTTGCTTTTATAGGATTATTCCTGAATGAAGTTACTTTATCGGTGAAAAAAATCCGTGTATAGTTGATTTTATGTAAGTTGGCAACAATCGGAAAAGGCGTCTGCTTCCAAGAATGTATTCAACGTCTTGATTTGACCAACTTTTGATCTCTAATATATAATAAATGGATTATGGATAGGTTCAGAGAAAAGAAAACTTGCGATTTGAACGATTAGTATTTTATCATCTGGCAATGCGATTACTTTTAATTAATAATTTTTTTACATTTTTAGAATTCAAAAAAATAAAATTAATACAATGAGTAACCCAAAACTGCTTGTGAATTCTTCGAACAATAAATCAGGTAGATAGATATTTGGTGATAATTTTACGCTGCAATCTTTTTTATTGCAATTTATAAAATGCTTTAACAAAATGAGTCCAGATTAAAAAAGACATTTTAATCGGATGAAACTGACCACTTTTACTGTTTTTAGATTTTTTTTTTTTTAACAAGAGATTTTAATTTAAAAGTTCAAACTGTTTTAATCCTGAGAATGCGAGGGGGGAAAAATTTTATCGGTTGTTGTTTCTAGGATACAAATCATGCTTGGACATATCTGCCAAACAGATTGATCACGGCGAATATTTCACGCCTTTATCTTCTGCTTGTATGGAATGCCAGTGTGTGAATGGCGCCCAGGACCACTGCATATCTGTAGTATGTCAAAAACCCAAGTGCCTTAACTTTAAAGAAATTCCAGGCAAATGCTGTGAATATAAATGCCCAGGTAAATTTTTTCGAATACTTTTATTCCACTTAAAAAAAAATACCAAAAGAGAAGAGTAAATCTAAATAGAAAAACTTTTAATGTAAAAATTATTTTCATTAACATTGTTTGCATGTTGTATATAATTAATACACTCTTGAAAAATCTTACAGTAAAGATCAAAAGAATTTTTCATTTGAAGTAGAAAAGGCTTGTTGCTTTAAACTTAATGCAGGAAAATGCGTTCAACAAAACAAGTCTTTGAGTTGTTTTTTTTTTTTTTAATAAAGAATCCACTAAAAAGCTTTGATTTAGATTTTGAAGAAAATATTTTTGTTGATTTCACTTTAAATTTATATTTAGACTTAACGATGAGTGACAATACAACTTTAGCGGTCGTGGTCACACTGTCGTGTCTGTTAGTTCTAATACTTTCTGCAACGGTTATCGTTTGGTGGAAGTTGCGAAGGAAAAAGAGTTACGGTGAACGTCTCGATTCAATTACATCTGCAAACTCAAGTAATCTCGGTAAAAACTTATGAATTTTCTTCTTCGGCAACAAAAGGTCGTTAGTAGAAATAAACAGCAACATTAATGTTTCTTTTTCTTTCAGATATTGGCTCGCTTATAAGACATAACTCCATACCAAACAACACAAGGTTTATAAATAGTTTGAAAGCAACCAACGTTGATTGCTCTAACACGAATATTAAGAAGCCAAACATTGAATATGTACATGTTGAGCCGGACGTATCCGAAGCAAATAGTTCTAATGTTTCTAAAACTACAAACGATGTTAATAATTTACAAATGAGCCAAAAGCAAAGTTTTAGCTGGAAAGATAATCAAGATCATCAAGAAGATACAAAGCTTTCTAAATTTTCCCCGAGTCCTCAGAAACAGTCTAAAATTATAGTACCTCATTCGTCTAAAGACAGCTTAACTTTTGTGTAGTTTTTTTAGCCTTTTATTTGAATGAATAGTTTAATATAAATATATAGAGTCCGTTATATGGATGTATAAAATGTTATTTGAACGTTCTGATCGTTTTTTCTTTCGTGTTTTAAATTTCTTTCTGTTGACACTTTGACACTTCCTTCTGTTGAACGTGACATTCAGGACATGTAAAACTATTCGTAGCGACAAAAACTTGCAAAACTTGATTTACATAGGTTATATGCAGTCAACCTTTTAACCTTACAAAAATTTTACTATAAATTTCAAACTTTTTGGTTTTGCAATGTTATTTCCTTTGTATCGCTCCACTTTGAAACACTCCACTTTGTTTCCATTGTCATAATTATTAATAACTATTAATAGTTGTTATAGTCTCTATCACTTAACAAGTGAAACTTCAGTGTTTGTGAATTTATTTTTTTTATCAAATTTAAACTCATGGGGCAATTTTATATATATATATATATATATATATATATATATATATATATATATATATATATATATATATATATATATATATATATATATATATATATATATTGAATTTTGCAATTAATCAGTTAAAGTGGGAGAAAGCTGTAGTTATAGAGGTTGCAGTGGTAGAAAGTTGTAGCAATATGTTTCTTGTTTAAATGAAAATTCCATTCACCGGATACTTTTGTTACATGCTCCAGTTGTTTCAGAACAATATCGTTTTTGGTATCAAATTTTGCCCGTTAAAGAAAAAAGTCTTTTTGACTTTTTTTTTTTGTTTCTCCTCTGTCATAGATCTTTAGCATCCTAACTTCTTCTAGGATGACTAGAGGAGAGTTACTTAAAATCGTAATTAATTTGCTTCAACCTTACGAAAATTTTTCTGTACTTTAATGTGGCTTTGAACATACTATGTGCATGATTTATGAAAGATAAGAATTGCGATAATAATTTCTTTATCATTTTCAATTCAATTTTAACTTGTAATCATAAACTACCAACGTGGAAGATCAAGTTGGTAAAAAAGAAGAAGTCGTCAAATTCGTCCTTTAAATAACGATTAACAGATTGCGAAATGTATTTACTCTTACTAATATTTGCAGATTTGCAACTCAGATAGGTGCGACCCCATGAATTGCACACATTAATTCCCTGAGCGCAAATTAAAAGAAACCGTCTTGGTGTTATTAATAGCAGTATTAGTCACAAAGTTCTGTAATTTTATGGTTTTATGTCTGTCTTTCTACAGAACAGTAGTGCAATATTTTGAAAGCGAGAAATAATTAAAATTTTAAAATTGCAATATTTGGCTCATAGTACTCTGTAGTTTCAAAAATATAACTTGATGTTTCTGAGTGTAAATCATCAAACATCGTGCTTTTTAAAAGCAAGCAAACAATCAACATCTATGACTTCAACCATTGTTTTGACAACCTTTGACTTCTATGTTGACGTAATGATTTTTAACATGCTCAGCACCTCAACCTGCCGCAACCTATTGCTTCTGGATTACTTGAGAGATGTGCGCATCTCTCAAGTAATAAAAAGACATAATACAGCCGAAGGAGATTATTGTCAACACAGTTTTTATGATTCTGAAGCAGGTTCTTCAAGACAATAGTTGTGAATAGTAGAACGATAGTTGTGAATTGTTTCAATCCAAGTTTTATTCAATTTCTTTAGTAGGATTGATGTTGCAAGTAAGCAGTTATACTAAAAAAAATGACGTAGATTCTATTATAGTTTGGCGTAGGTTAAGCTGTATTCAACTAAAAGACTAAAAAAAAAAAAAAATGTAATATAAAAATCAAGTTGACAAATGTCAAAAAAACACTAAGAACTACATATTTACAACAGAAGATGTAAATATTTACAACAGAAGATGTAAAAATTATAACAGAAGATGTACATATTTACAACAGAAGATGTAAAAATCAAAATGAAAAACTACATATTTACAACTTATTACATATTACAACTTTATTAGAACTACATATTACAACTTACTACATATTACACCTTTACTACATATACATATTACATACTTACTACATGTTACAACTTACTACATATTACGACTTTAATAGAACTTTACTTTAGTCTTTTAAATTTCAAATTAAATAAGTCCACTTCTAATTGAAATCTATAAATCATAGAGCGAAATTGCGGTTTTGCTTTACATTGAATAATAAACAAAATAAAATATTGTATAACAGAATGTTTGAAATTAAGACAAACTTGACATTCCCCTGCAACTCATGTGACTAAATGTCTCAGAATAGGAAAATATTGGCTGTAAACTGAGTTCCCAGACCAAGAGATTAACTGAGAAAAGGGTCTACCTATTTAGGAAGAACATTTCTTTCTGATGATCCCTTTTTCTATGTCTTGGGATCATACCCAATTTATGCTCCATGCTATTTGTCATTTGACAGTTAACCTACTACTTCAACTAACTCCAACTAATGCACATACAGCTTGGTATCAGCTATGGAGATAATTTTTATTTTTAAAATTGCTGAAGTTCATATTTTATACAACCAAAAAAAGTCCCTTTTGGAGGTAAATCTCTGTCTCAGGATGATTTGTGGTATCTAACAGAAATATTTGTAGCACTATCTCCTTTAATTATGTCAAAATCTAGCATTACTTTTCAGCTTTAACAAATTACTAAACCAAATTTTTACAAATTAGGTAAAATAGGAAGTTTTTAATTTTAAATAGAAAGGAAATCTAATGCCTTGCAGTTTTAAGTATGTGAAACGAACAATTACAAGCTTAAATTTAATTTCTACTGATAAGCTACTTCAATTTGACTTATCTCCTGGCGCTACATCTGCAATTTTTTTTTTCCCTTAAAAAATTGATTGAATCTAATTTGAATCCCAAAAATGCTAATGCAGCACGTGGTCCCGAAAAAATGTGATCCTGTATCAGTTGTAGAGCCAAAACAAGACGTAAAAGTTTGTGCCTTAAGAATACTTTCATATTAATTAACATCATGATGAAAAATTTTACTGTTGATGGACCCCATCATCTTATCGAATTCTTTATCTATTAAAAAATCAAACAGCAGAAGTTAGGAATGAAGTTATAAAAATCTTTTTAAAATGGGACTTTTTATGTTCATTCTAAGTCCCCCTCTCATTTTTCTACTCGCAAGTTTATCAAAAGAAAATAGAACTTTTGCAGTAAACACAATTATAAAGGTTAAAGAGGAAGTGTAAGGTTCAGAAAGAAACACTGAACATTGATGTTGTTTCTCTACGTGAATTTATTGAATGAAGTACTGAACGAATTTAGGATACCTCAGTTTTACAATTGCTAAAGGCCGCTTTCAATTTTTCATTATCACTAATCAAATCCTGCACCAGTGTACATTGTTCAAAACTGAAATGAAAAAGGGGTTTCTGATTACTTTTAAACACAGAAAGATATCTAATAGAGTGAGGGTTTATTTTAAAGCTGGGTTTACTCTTCCAAAATTATTCATGTGCAGTTCTCCAAGCAAAAACAACTATGTTCGCTTTTTATGAAAAAAAAAATTATTTTTGATGAAAAAGTTTAATTTGTTTTCTGGTGTTTATTATTTCTCCGGATATTTCAAATCGTCTTCTAAATAGAAAACAAGATTCACATACATAAACACTACAAAGATATATGAACACAGTCTACGATCATGTGAAAATCCATGTACGAGAAACATAAGAGATTTAGAAGATTTGCTAAAAAGATTTATAAACGAATTAAACGATTCAAAAACAAAAGATTTCGTGCTTCTAAAGATAGATTCAAAAGAGCCGGGGATAGTCCACTTACAACAGATTCGGTCGATGTGGTCATGTTTCGTCTATTCCTTCTTCTACGTCTTCTTTTTGAATTCGTATGAGGATTTTTTCCCATTCAAACAAATGATAGAAATTTAGCTCATATAGCAATTTGCCTCGATTGTTCAGTCACGCACTCGTACAGTATTAACGGGTGCGTAAAAAATATCGGCAGCCAAAATCAACAGCCACTTGTTACTTTAGTTACTCTAGGGAAAGCCACAAATATTGAAAAATGGAAAGGCGCTTTACTGATGGGTTTGTTATTGGTTAGGCCTTGTTTAAAATGCCAAGAGTACGAGGTAGCCAAACTCGCCACTTTCTTATTACATATAATAACCCGAATCTCAATGCTAAATAGCTTTTGAAATCTTTAATATTAAGTTATGGAATTATGCTTTTCAAAAAGATCATTCTTTCGATCAATCGGAGATCAGGGAACTGAACATTTTCAAATTTATCTCAGAGTGTCGTGTAAAATATACATACGAATCAAAGGATATAATCAGAAACAAAACAATACATTCATATATATTAACACATATACATTATTTTTACATATTAATTCACACACATTCACATATATTAGCACTCTAATAATTTCAAATTGTCCTCTAAGGAGCAAGGATTGTCCATAATAAGTTCATATTTGATCATTGGTGATGGTCGTCGAAGAGAAGAAATATAGGGGTCTGAAGACGAAGGAAACAGATCTGAGAGATTGTGTCTGGTGTGAAAATCACGCTTCAAGTGCATATTATGAGCCTCCTGAGCTTAATTTAATGATTGTCAAATAGAAATATTAATATTTTCAATGATTTTGGTAGCATAAATTAATATTTTATGAACTGATACGGACATATAGCACCAACTAAATTCTTCTGCTACGAATTTAATTGTATCAGTACAATATTCGTTGAAATTAGTGGTCTTGATTTTGTAATTACAGGACAAGGCTTGAAGAATAACACTTGTTAATTAGGTTTTTGTTTTGCCTGGTTGTACCAGCAGATGGTTCATAATTTTGGAAAAATCTTCTGCCCGTATTCTCATTACTAGTAGTTACCGCATCTCCTGGTCGTATCTTGTCTACATGCAAAGATAATCTTTGAAGGAATTCCTCTTATTTTCATTCTTCCTGTTGTCAAATTCTGTTTGTTATTCCCTCGAATAATTCGCCATTCTTTTCAATATGAATATAAAATACAGACTCACGCAAAAAGTATTCAGAAAATTTAATCCAAGTGTGCACTATTAAAAATCCAAACACGAGGTTGTCTGCTTTCATTGATCTCTTTTGGCAAGCATCAATACCATTCATTTCTATTGGCTTTACAAATGAAACATGTTTGAGAAGATGCCTCATGATTGCGCTGCAAACTTTGCTTTCTATCATAGTGAAAATTAATTGATGAAACACCTAAAGTTGTCGCTCGTCTTCTATGTCTACAATTGTAGGATGTAAGTGATCAAATTGTGACTCTCTATGTTGTTTTTTGTTTCGTGAAGCTATTCTAAAAAATCCTTGTCCTACTTAAATTCAACAATATTAAATTGAACAATGACAAGGATTTTTGAAAATGATTTCTGCATCATTCATAATACGAATCGGGGCCATCGAAGTAATGAAAATGCATTCCACTTTAGTGTAGCCGTGATCTAACATTATTGCTAATGGTTTGTAAGAAGAAAAAGGCTTCGGTGCTACATTTTCCATTGCTTGTTTGTAGGCCTTCTGAATTTTTACTTTTTAATTGCATGCACATTTATTTCCAGTATAAAAGGGATTGATTAGTTTTTCCTTAATGAATTTGTTAACTCCTGCAAAGTTTATCTTTGATGGATCAAATTACGTAAAAAATTCGCCCCCAATTTTCTACCTGTGTAGTTTTTGGTTCTTTGGTTCTTTAACAAAACCAACATGCAGAACCCCAATTAAAAATAGTCACACTTTTGCCAGATTTCCTTTTTTTTGTGTGTTTAAGTTTAACACTGTGCAGTGAGTGCTATAGTGCAATAAAGAATGCAACAGTATACTGAGTTTTTATTTCAGGTAAAAAATGTAGAAATTTCAAACTACAGATACTTCAGTTGCTTGAAGACATTCACTGTTTATACTTGCTCCCTTTGAAGTTCGTTTAAAGGTACAGGAGGTTCTCGTTTTAAAATTGTAATTAATTTTTACATTGAGAGAATGTTACAATTCACAAATAAATAAAAAAAAAAGAAACTATTTTTATAGAAACCCAAGTTAAGTTCCAGGCCCATTTGACACCTGGATTTTCTTTATTAAAAAATTGGCGTTTGCTTAAGGTTCAATATGAGACGAATTGTGAATTATTTTCACTTTAAAAAAAAGATTAAAGCTTAGATTTTTCATCAAAAAAAAAAAAAAAAAAAGAAGGAAAAATTTTTCATTACTATTGAGCTAAAAATCTCCACCCGAAAAATTCCTGTACTGTATTTTTTCGTGAATTTCTTAGGTCAATTCTAAATCTAAGATTTTCAGGTCCTAAATTTAAATGCGTTGTGTGCTACGTCAAAATTTTCTTACGGTAAATTGTGTTCCTTTTATAGCAAAAGAAGCAAATTAAAACAGTTAATGTAAATGTTATATCTGAATTTTATTAGAGCATTGTATTAAAAAAAACCCGGTTAAAATTATTTTTTTAACTGATCAATTTTTTAGTTAGTAAACCAATCCCTGGGCTGTGCTCGATTTTTTCCTTGTTTTCATTTCATTTGTCAAACCAACTTTGCTCTTTGTTTTTCAACACATGGTCTTTTCATTAAGTAAAAAAAAAAATAAAAAAATAAAAAATAAAAAATGTCGTCCGTTTTGATCAATGAAAATGAAAAAGGAACAGTTAGTAAGAAAAATGCATTTCTAACCCTTTTTAAATATCTTAATTTTTGGTTTTACTACACAAGTTTTGCTACAATTGATATTCTTTTATAAGCGTAATAAATAATTTTTTTTGGGCAAAAAAGTTAAAGATATTTAAATATGGAAGGTTTTTTTTCTATTTAATAGATGATGTTACAAATTTGGCACATAAATCAATATCGCTTCAGGTTTGGCAGAGTTCGTCTGTTGATCATAAAACAGGTTGGTTTTATTTTTTGTTTTTAAGTTCAGATTTGCTTACGTATTTGTAATTCTACAAAATATAAAAACCCTTAGCACTTTTTTTTTTTTTTTTTGCATCTTATGAAAGTAGTTTAAACTAAATTGAATTGCTCTAGGAATTTATCAAATTTGTTGCTCTAAGAATTTATTTAATTTGAATAAGATTGTAATAAGGAAAACTTCATTCTCTGTTTGGAGAAAAGTCAACTATGCTCTGGCTTGTGGTGGTTTTGTATTTTCCTGAGAATGTTACTCACTAGACAAAGGACTCAAAAATACATTTGAGGTGCAAAAATAAGGTTGTTTTTTGTAACATTTCCAGGAAAACAACCATGAAGTCTATCAAGCTGAAATTTCGTTTTGGCTACTTACTACCAGAAGTTGCAATGATGTAGGTGTCTGTATTTTTCTAATTCAGAAATTTTGTTTCAGGCTCTCATTTTTAGTTTTTTTAATTTAATTGTATGAACCTTAAGCTGAGCTGATGCTTAAAACTTGAATTGGTATGGGGATAGATTTCTCTATGCTCAAAAACTAATTCAATAAAATAAAAACCTTGATTTATGTAATTATTGTGAGTTTACTTTTTTATAGTTGGTAAGATCTGATAATTTTGTGTGTTTCTCCACTATTTTCACTGTTATTCACATAGAAGTCTACTTGTGAAAATTATAGTTAATTACATAGGTCTTGATCTGAATACTTAATTAAAATCTTATAAGTATTTATATTTTTATAGGAACATTTAAAGTGAAAGCTGGGATGGCACAGATGGCAAAAGGTGGTATTATTATGGATGTTGTAAATGCTGAGCAAGCAAGAATTGCAGAACAAGCTGGAGTTAGTCATATGTTAAGCTAAATAAATAATTCTAAAAATAAAATTGTAGTGGTTCTTTATTCAATGGTAGAACTTATAGTTGCAGTTGTAAGTTGGGTAGAAAATGCTCAAAGAATGTTATACTATATTATAACCTGATTAACTAATTTTTTTAGAATCTTGAATCTTTTTTTAAAGTCAATTTTTTTCTCTTGTTCATTTCATGTTAATTGTTAAGTTTTAAATAATTTTGGGTCAAATATCAAGTTAGCTTAAAGCTAGTGAAATTTCTTAGGCATGTGCAGTTATGGCACTTGAGAGAGTACCAGCTGACATAAGGAAAGATGGAGGAATTGCTCGTATGACTGATCCTAAGGTATAATTTCAGTTCACTTTTTGAGAATAAACCCAAAATAATGATAAACTATTAATGACCAAAATGGTAAAAGAATTATGCAGTTCTGACAAATACTTGAGCAACATTAAAAGAAAATCTGCTTAAAATTTAAACGCCACACACAAAAATTTATTTAAATGTTGCACTTCTCTGTTACATGCATAATTAAAATTACTCAATATTTATTCCTTATCTTAGAGTTAAAAATAAAGACAAAAATTTAACTTTTAACTCTTTCTGATTTTTGTTAATTCCAGTCCCATTGTTGTATAATTTAATTTGAAATTATTTTATGGTACTAAACTGAAGGATAAATGAGCTGTTCAGTGCACAAATCAATTTAAAAAAATCAGATTAACCTCACTTTTTGAAGAATTTTCCAATCTAAAAAATTTGCAAATATGATATCCCCATTTTGGTCATCAATCGCCTGTCAATCTCTGTGCCAAATAACAATGACCTGATGTCACTTCAGTGCACAAAACTTTACTTTTTGAAGAATCTTAATTTTTCCGATCTAAAAAATTTGCAAATATGCTGCAAGTGTGATTTCATTTTCTGTAAGATCATTTTATTCTAAGTATGTATTTTTACGTATTAATAAAACATGCTTATGTATTTTTTAATAAAACTTGTTGACAAATTTGTCAGCTGGGTGTTGATATTTTGTTTATCTCATGAGAATAATTTATAAAAGTGTTGGAGCTTAAACTTGCTAAAAGCATGAATATGAGATTAGCATTAGTATTTGCTTGTTTAAAAAAATTTATACTTGTCTGACAAACTGCTGAAAAACCTTTTTAACATAAAATATTTCAAAAGTTTAAATTATGAAATATACTATAAAATTTTGAAATACTTGATGCTGTATAAGTGTAAAATATACAAAAAGACATAATTAGTATTAACTTGCCATCGACATTGTTTTTTCAGCTTATTAAAGAGATAATGGCAGCCACCACAATTCCAGTAATGGCAAAATGCAGAATTGGTCATTTTGCTGAAGCCCAAATCCTAGAGTCCTTGGGGGTTGATATGATAGATGAGTCAGAAGGTTTGTAACACTAACACATGCAAAGTATCTTAAAAATTTTAAAGTTCTCTTGCATTATTTCAGTTTGATCTTAAATGATTACAATAGAAGTTATTATCTTTAGTATTGACTCCAGCAGATGAGGTCCATCATGTGGATAAACATCCATTTAAAGTTCCATTTGTGTGTGGTGCTCGAGATCTTGGTGAGGCTTTACGAAGAATTAGTGAGGGAGCTGCTATGATTCGTACAAAAGGAGAGGCAGGAACAGGTAAAAGAATCATTAAAAAATGAATATTGTCATTATTAAAAAAAAAGTGTGTTATCACTCAGAGAACTATTAAAACTGCAACAGTGCTTTAAGTTCACTCAATGCTTTAAGTTCAAATCGCTGCATTCACCTCGGCTTTAAATTCATAAAGCATTACAGTAAACTCCTAATTATTTGTACCTCCTAGGGGAATAAGAATTTACTTCAAAAAGTGAAATTTTGAATGACAAAAAATCCTCTTTAAAGTGACCTATTTCAAGTTACTATCAAGTAGAGAGTAAAAAAGAAGAAGACCTTAGGGTTAAGATGCTGCTTAAGTCTTTTCCTTATAAAATAACAAATTCTTTTTCCTGCCGAGAGGCAGGAACAGGTAAAAAAATCATTAAAAAATGAATATTGTCATTATTAAAAAAAAAAAGTGTTATTATTCAGAGAATTATTAAAACTTTTTTGAAAAAATTGTCTATTTTTTATTGCTTTTGTTTCTAAAGTGTGTTTGTCAAACATCTTTGATACAAGACTTAGTGATTGTCAGATTTCGATGCCATTATTGTCAAGTAGCTTGATTGCACATGCAATCTCTGATAATTTTGGCTTTTTGAGAGGCAAGTTGTTTGACTTTTCATCTATCTCCTCTTCTAACTCAGCACAATGATTGATTAAAATGAAATCCAGAATTTCTCAATCTGTGATAGCAATTGTTTCACTTGTACAAATCTCAAAATCTATGTTAACGTAATCATCAACTGCAAAGTCTTCATTAACTAAGTCATGTGATCTAAGCTTGTTGACATTCTTTTCAAGCAATATGAAAGGATCATTTTCAGTATTTATAATTGCAACCTGTATTTCCTGTGAGATACCTACCTTTCTAAAACAACTCATTACAGTGTTTGTTGATGCAGTGTCCCATGACCTGACCAACATGCTCATAGCTTCAAGAATGTTGATCTTTGGAGTCGTTTTACCAGCATCGATGTATTTGATCTGATGCCTCACAACATTTGTGTGATAAAAAGCTTTCAATGCCCTAATGACTCCCTGGTCCATTGATTGAAAACATGTCAATTTTTCTCATGATCCAACCACCCTTCTAAAACCTTAAAATCTGTTATGTTGAGTTCTTTTGCAAAATCTAAAGCTTTCTCCCTAATAATGTCGACCAATTGGTACATTTTGTTCTTGTGCATTCATATACCATGCTTTCCAAAATATAGCTTTTGTCTCTTTGCTCTAAATTGACTAGGCTCATACTCATACTTACTGATCACATCTTTATGTTTAATCCAGTAAGTTAAAGAGTTTTGAGGAACACTAAACTTTTCAGTAACATTCTTTTTAGTTAGACCTTTTCCCAAATCTTTAAGAGCAAGATATTTTTAATTGTTTATCAGGACTATCTTCTTTTGTATAGGCACCATGTTAAAATTTCTACTGCATTACGCTGCAATCTGTTTAATGTTTTGCTATATTTTTATAATGTTATTATTATTATTTTTTTTATGCGTTATTATATTTTGTTAAATATTTTTATGTTTTTTTTTATTTTGATAATGTTATATTTTGAAATGCAATCCAATGGTATCTTCAATTGAAGAAAAGCTTCGAATAACAGACAGGGTTTTTGTTAAGGGCAGAAAAAAATCACTTCAAATAAAAAAGTTTTGAATAGCTGCAAGTTCAAATAAGTGATGGATATTCGCATAAGTTTGTTAGGGAAAATTCAAGGGAAAGGAAAATTGCTCTCTTGTTGTTTATTCTCTTGTATTGACTGTACATTAAAATAAATATTGTATAGCAGTAGTGAAAGTTCAGAATTTTTTAAAATTTTCTTAGAACTATGAAATTACGTTTTTGAAATTTGAGTTACTTTTACATGTTCCTGAGCAGACCCTCACAGAGGCTGAGTGAGGCCCAGGCTGCTTTTGTATTTTGAAGCCTCTTGTATATCACACATTTATAACTGTCCACCTAAATAGTTAATGAGAAAAAATAAAAACAATGGTTCCAATGATTGAACATCAAGTTTTATTACAGAAAAGCTTTTCTTGCATTTATCACAGCAAATGTGGTAAGGATTAATGAAAAATCTAGTCTGTACGCAAGATCAAAGTTTATTTTGAGCACTCTCAGCCCATTCAAATGTTCCTGTGACAGTTGAATGGTGAAAATTCTTTGCCTTCTTTAGCACACTGAAATAGCGTTCAGCTGTAATCACAAATACAGGTAATGTAAGAAATATGTGCAATTCAACACAGAGGTTTGGGAAGATTGAGAGGAATCCAAGTCAACTATCTCCTGAAAAAAATAGCGAGGGTTGCAGGCAAATTAGAAATTTGAGAATATATAAATTTAGGAAAGATTAGTTCCTCAAAAAAAATTCCCTTAAAATGTGTTTGGGCTACCTTCTACAAAACTGAATGGCAGCAAAGGAAAGGTCTTCATTACTCAAAAGGTTGAATTGCTATTGGAATCCAAATAGGGTGCAGATATGTTAGACAGAATTGAGTCAATAATGGTAATGAATAGTTTCACTTTGTAGTGCAGTTTTAGTTTCGCTTCCTTTAGAGTTATATTCCACTATTCATGAATAAGTTGAATGTGTTTAGTAAGACAATATTATCTATTGCTACATCAATTAGTGCTGTTAATTAGTGCTGTGCAATTACATACATTTATTGCTACATCAATTACAGGAGTGGTTTCATGAACAATTTTAAGAAGTTTCATCCACAAAGTTGACAACAGAGCACATTCAAATTTTGACATACTTTTGAATTTATTGACACTGATTTTGAGCATTTACTGTGAGATTAAAAGCTCATTTAAGACATTCTTTCATTGCATGTAAATGCTGAGCAACAGGTTTGGCGTTTCAATACAAGCGCACCATCTAGTTCTTGACATGTTTTGCAAAGAAACAGACATGTTTTTTTAAAATCTCCTACCTTTCTAGACTGCTACTAAAGAAATTGTATATTTCCTGTATGGTTCCAAAGTAGGCGACTGCCTGGATGGTTCCAAAGTAGGTTTTTATTCTTTAAGGATTTAGAAACCCCTATGTATCATGAGGTTTGTGCCAAATGGTCCCAGTTTCCTCTCCCCTCTAATATGGCCTGTTCCTGAGTGATAGTAGTTGAAATCTATTAGAATGTTAAATCTTTAAAAAGTTATAATTAAGAATTTTTTTCCTAAATTTTGAACCTAAATTTATACCTTCAGGTAGCTGAAATGTACTTTGCAAAAACTATGAAATTAATTTTTTTTTTAATTCAATACTTGTCACCCATATCAAGTATATGCTTCAATACACACCTTTTTAAGAAGTATGTTACAATATACACCTTAAATATAAAGTATTTGTTCTAATATACATATCTTGTATGTATGATGTATGTATGATGTATGTATGTATGTATGTATGTATGTATGTATGTATGTATGTATGTATGTATGTATGTATGTATGTATGTATGTATGTATGTATGTATGTATGTATGTATGTATGTATGTATGTATGTATGTATTATGTTAGGGTCATTTTGAGGAAATCTCAAAAACTCAAGTACATACCTGGCTGAAGTTGGAACAAATATGTTAAAACTTACTTTAATATCTTTTCAGGTTGAGTTATTTCCCCATTAAGAGCAAAGTTGTTACAAATTTGTCCTACAAAAAATTGAAATGTAGGGCGATTTCAGAGTGAATGAAATAAAAATTTTTCTTTGACCTTTTTTTCTTAGTCCTTTGTTATCTTTATTTTAAGTTTTCAAGAGTTTGTCATGAGGTCTTTCATGTATTTTTGGGTAAAAAGTGATATGTTTAAGAGGGAAAAATGAAATATTTCTGTTATGCAAGAGGTAAAGTTAATCCATTTATGATATTTTTGCATACCTTACAATCATTTAGATGGGCAGCCAACAAAAATTTTATTTGATTAAAAGATTTTTCTGAAAATTGAATAAAATTTTAGGTTTTCAGATAACCTATCTACAGATAAAAGGGACACTACAGTTTCTGTAAACAAAATAAAGATTATGTATTGAACTGAATAAGAAATTTGCCATTAAAAAAAATCTTTAAAAATACAAAAGTTTAGAATTTTGTATTTTAAATTGAAAAATAATTTCTCCATCATCTTAATCCACTGTTTTTTGTTTTTTCTCAGTTTGTTTAGTGACATTACGTTTTCTAAAAGTTTTTCTTTTTATTCTTATTCTCTCACCTGAAATTCTGATTCTGCTTCTCACTCTCTCTTTCATATCTAACCACAATCTGTTGCAAACAACATTTCCAACAGCTTGTTCAAAATGATCATTCACAACAGTTAAAATTTTAGTAAACTTTTGAAAATTCTGAAATGAGGACTGGAAGTGCCATTTTATCTTGGGATGAAAGTAACAACTGATCTCTCACTCTCGAATCATCTAACCCTATCATTAAGAACCAAAGGAGTGAGGGTTAGTGTCTTTATTTTCTCAATTAAACTATTCATATCCTCTTATCTTGGTTTGAAAAAGTGAAAAAGTCTTCTGGTACCTAAAAGGAAAACAAAGCATCTGCAACAGAGGCTTTTTTTTCTCATAAAAATATTTTTATCCAAAAGAGAAATCAAAAAATTCATTTGTTTTAATATATGCAATTTATATTATACATATAATTTATATTATATTACTGTATTTATTATATTATTACTGTATAATAATTATATTTATATATAATTATTACTATATTAAAAAACAACAGTAAAATAAACCCAATTTTTTTTGTCTTCTGATCCCAAAATGAGACATCTTGGTCTTTCCTGATCTTCTATCTTGATCTGAGCGTATCTTATCTCTCCTAATTTGGTTATTCAAACCTTTGCAACACCAAAACAACTTTTTTCAAAAAGACATTTAAATCCCCTTGATTTTTTTATCTTGTTTTCATTTTTTCCTTAAATTTTTCTACTTAAATCTGAATACTTTTTTGTTCCAGACGGACATTTTAGGTTCTTGAGAATATTCTTATCTGACATCTGAAATCCTGTTTTGGCCTAAACTAAAACAGATTTATAGGTTCCTTCATTTCTCTTATAACCTTGAATCTTGTTACGAGGGCATAAAAGAATTAGACTTTTTAGAATTATGTGGAAGTTGTGATCTTTTGTAGAACAATTTATCAATAATATTAGTAGATAATATTGTTGATATTATGCATATTATAAATATTGTTGATATTATGCATATTATGAATAAAAAGTTTTCCCCTAAAGTAAAAAGAAGAAACTCATATGTTCTGCTTTAGATTATATGGGATTTAACTGGTTTACTTGACCTCTTATGTAATAGAAATTTTTTTTTTTTAGTATTTAGTATTTATAATATTAGTAGATAATATTGTTGATATTATGCATATTATATATTATATCATTCATATTCATATAAATTAAAATATTAATTAACATTCTTAAAAAAAGTCTTTTCTGAGACACCTTACTGTTGATCACTTAGTTAATTTTCTCTTTACTCTTACCTGTATGTTAATTGCTTACTTTTATGCATTTAGCTCTCAACTATCACGCAATTTACGCAAAGACCCAAATAAGTTCTGCTTTAGTTTTATGGGATTTAACTGGTTTACTTGACCTCTTATGTAATAGAAAATTTTTTTTTTTTCTTCTCGTAAAAATCGTTTAACCCAAAAATAAGTAAAAAAAAAAAAACCTCATGATATGTTCTTTTAAAATAAAAATATGGATAACAAATGACCAAGAAGAAAATAAAAATTCAAAAAAATAAAGTCGCCTTATATATTTCCTATTTTTAATGGACAAATTTTAAACAAGTTAGTTTTACAGCGCTCTGAAAAAAAATGTTGACTAAGATTTAGCATATTCGCTCTAAATTTAGCTCAAGAAGACTCCCCTTATATACAATGAATATATTTATTAAACAGGAGATGTTGCTGAAGCAGTAAGGCATGCAAGGACAATCCGGGCACAAATACGAAGAGCTCAATTGATGGACAGTGCTGAGCTTCATAGCTATGCAAAAGATTTAATGGTTCCTTTTGGCCTATTACAAAAAACCGCAGAGCTGGGAAGGCTTCCTGTAGTTAATTTTGCTGCCGGGGGTTTAGGTAAGGGAATATAAACCAAAGAATTAAATAGCAGTAGTAATTGTTATTGATATTTTGTTGTTGTTGTTATTCGTTACCTTTGTCATATTATTTCTCTCTGCTGTTAGTTTTAAAGTTTAGATAAAATTTTTAGCTACTCCTGCTGATGTGTCTCTCTTAATGCAACTTGGGGTTGACGGTGTATTTGTTGGTTCTGGTATATTTAAAAGTGAGAATCCAGTGAAGCGCGCTAAAGCCATGGCGGAAGCTGTCACATATTATAAAGATCCTGTTAAACTTGCTGAGCTTAGTGAGGACCTTGGAGAAGCAATGTCTGGACCGACTCATCACAAAAGCAATAGTGTCTTAAATTAATAATTTCATCCATTCAAATGTAAAACTTAATATAAAGTAAATTTTTTTAAATATACGTCGACCTTCTCCACTCCCGTTTCGTTAATCGATAGTCCTTTAAAAATACATCCGCTACATACCGTGGTGTGACCTAACAAAGTCCTATGCTTTAAGAAAGTTCTAATTTAAGAAATGACAAATTTCATATATATAAAATAAAAATTTGGGAAAAATAACTTAGTTATTTTAACTAGATATCTAATTAGTTAAAATAACTAAATTTTTCCCTCTAAATGTTTATTTTATATTTACGAAATTTGTCATTTCTTAAATTAGGACTTTCTTAAAGCATGGGACTTTGTTTGATCACACCACTGTATTTCTGCCTGTTAGAAATTTTCATGAAGGGTCTTAATCAGTTATTTTTAAATCGCATCACGATATTTAAACTGGACGTCGACTGTAGAAAATTTCACATCCACAAAGGATTTGGTTTTGGTGGCAGTTGTATTTTACCCACTTGGACGACAAGACATTCAACGGCGGTATCAATCGACAACGGTTTTACTCCGCGTTTGAGACAGTATAATTTGACTATATTTCAGCTCATGAAGCTCTCATTTTCCAAACCAAGGTTAATTGTTTTGTAACCGGAACCTAAATAATTTCCAAAGCATTGTAAGGCAGAGTAATTCCTGTGGGATACCAGGGTGCTCATCAAGGATAAAATCAGTAGCCTTAGCACTATCTAAAAACCAACTAAAATCGAGAGACAAACTAGATCTACAAGATAGTCAACATTTCTGGATATCTTCTAGACTCGTCTTGTTTCCAACAAATTTGGCTTCCATTTCACATGGCGTTTGAATGATTTGTGTACGTCATAAGCATGCGTGTATGTATTTAAAGTATCATGTTTATCATGATACTTTAAATACATACACGCATGCAGAAAATTAATCTGATGATCGTCACAAATATATAAAATTTTACCTTATTATATCAATTTGCAGACCGGAGGAATTAATTATGTTTCGACCCAACTGCAAAACGATTACTGACAAACTGATGTGCGATCGGTTTTATCAACAAGCAGACTCGAGTTAAATTTAAGAGAAAGTTCAGGACTTATGTAAAACAATAGCACAGCTGCTCTTCACCATTTTAAGTAGGTTTCTTCTTTGCGAAATTTTATTTTTGTCGACTAATTTTTGCTATTATATTTAAGGAGAGAGAATCCTCTATGTTTGTGCTGGGGTGTCCTTTGCATGCTATAAGTGCGTATAAGGTGTTTTTTCATTAATTTTCTCATTCCTTTTTTTTTTTTTTTTTTTTTTTTATCACACTTCTACTAAAGCTCATACTTGTTTTTTTTGACTTGTTTAATCAGGCTAACTGGAAAAGTAAGCAGTCAGCCTAAACCAGAGTTCATTAAAATCTCGGCCAAACAGCAGATGCTTTCCATATTTGAGAGAAGAGGCACTTGAATCTCCTGAGTAGAAAAATTAAACTGGAATCAGCGAAAGTTTGGTTCAAAACGAAGTTTTAATAACCACCTCATTTAGGTAATAAAAAAGCAGCCTTTCAACAACGATTGTAACGTGATAAGTAAGCAGCGCAAACTTACTAACTGATGAGTTTTGCGTAAACTTTACCATTATGGTAACTTGATATCATTTATTCATACCTGTAAAAAAAGTTGATATTTATCTAAAGTCCTCCCCTAGAAAAACCCAAGTGACGACCATGATATAATGGTGACATTTGATTTCTTTTAAACGATTAACTATCCTGTGTTTTGTTTTTACGCTTTAGCAAAAGGAATAATTCTATAGATCGGAAATAAGCAAATGATTATTGTTTTAATATAGTCTAGCACATTCATGGGAATGTTTTTCTGAAAAAAATTTTTTTTTTCCAAAACTATATTCAAATGTTTATCGCTCATTAAAGATAAATCAGGCTTTTTCAGCAAATTACAAGGACTTGAACTCCTATTTCCTAAAAAATAAATTCATATGAATTTACTATTAGACTTACATCCTTTAAAATAGTGCTCTCTTTTTCCGAACATTTAGTTTCGTCATAACGAACGAATTGTAAGAAAGTTTAAGAAATATAGATTGCTTGAACACCAGTTTAGAAAAAAGTTGTAAACTGTATTAGGTAGTATATATGGCGAGCTAAGCTAATCATAATTTGTAGCTGGCTATAGTTAAAATTGGAATTTTATGTCATTTTTAAAAAGCTTTCACTTTCTTATATTCTTTAAATAAATCTTGTTCAAGATAAAAGAAGATTTTTTATTAATTTTTTAATATAAATTACAAAAAGATAAATAATAAAAAAAAGTTCTTATTTTAAAAAAATAAAGCTAAATGTTTTTTTTTTCTACTGTAAAATTTTCAAAATATTTGTTAAGATAGAATACGCTAGTTAAATAAAAAGAAATGGCTTTATTGCCACTAAACGAAATATTGATATAATGAATTTTGAAAAAGCATTGATGTTGGTAAGAAAGTAAATTTTGTTGCTTGTAAAACAAGTGAACAAATGTATTCTCTATATTCGTTTCCAGCTTTTCACACTGCCTTGTTTTCGACAAAGTTTTATTGACAATATCTCGCCGTCAAATTCCAGTCCGCGTATTATTTACCAATTACACCCAACAGCGCTGACTGCTCGTTACTGGAAGAAGGATGAATTCTAATAAAGGACCTTGCAATCAATATTGGTACAATTTTTTTTTATAATGGGAACTTCAATGTCTCGCATATATTTACTTAACTTACTTAATTTTTTTTTTATTAAAAAAAAAAATCGCAATATCAAACAAAGTTTGATGCAAGTAAAACTAGAATTCTTTCACTAGGTATTTTATCTATAGCTAAACGGAATTATTCGTAATATATATATATATATATATATATATATATATATATATATATATATATATATATATATATATATATATATATATATATATATATATATATATATATATATATATATATATATATATCTGTGTGTGTATATGTAAGAATGTGTGTGTGTGTGTGTGTGTGTGTGTGTGTGTGTGTGTGTGTGTGTGTGTGTGTGTGTGTGTGTGTACACATACATGTATATACTCTTTTTGACCTACATTTTTGATTTCAGTTTATCAAATTTTTTTTTTTTAATAAAAAAGCTTGGGAATACAGCCATGGTAATGCAATAGATGATCCCTTTTTTTTTACCATAATAATTTTATATAAATTTAATGTTTTTACCAAATTAAACTATTACAGTTTATCATCTTGCCTATTTATTTTGATATTATTATAATTAAACTTAATGTTTATTATGATAAATACTAATGGTTCAGTCAGCAAATCCTTAATCTAGGAAGTTTTTAAAAACTTGTTTGTAAATTTAGCATGCAGTATAATACATATAGTTTACATATACCTTATATCATTTATTTATTTTTTATGGATTTATTTATCGTATTATTCATTTATAAATTTTTACACGTAACTAATTGGTAATTATTTGTGCAAAATCTAAATTAAAAAGTATATATGTTTCAGAGAGCCTCTGCAGATATAATCTGAATAAATTACATGTTTGTATTACACAAATACAATGTAATTTATTCTCTCTTGGGTACAAAAGAGCTGATAAAAGCAATTTTAAAAGCTTTAAACAATATGAATCTGCCAATATAAAAATATTTGTATACAGTTAACCAAACTATTATATAAACTTACTACTAAAATTTGATTTTACTAATATATCTAGTACATTCATATTTACTAGATTTGTTGGCTATAATAACTGAATTCCATTTCCCAAATGTTATGGTGATATTTTTACTAAAATATAACCAACAGTAAATAAGATGATTTTAGTTCTTACATTCATTACACATTCATTACATTCTTTACACATTAGAATGTATTTTTACACATTAGAATGCATCATGAACCATTTATTTTTAAAAGCTAATCATTTCAGTTAAGGTGCTTAAGTTCTTAAGACAACATAAAATCATTTTTTGGTTATGTTTAGATTTAAAATTATGAAGTTATGAACCTGCAAAAATTGAAATATTTTAGGTTTCTTAAAAGATGTCCATCTCTTTAAAAAAAAATTTTCAGTGAAAGTTGACACAAAACTTGATTGAATACAATCTTTATAAGCCTCAGCCATTATAAAAATTATATCTCTTTGTGTATATATATTTTCAATGGAATCACTGAGAAATTTGAAACAAAAAAAAATGTGAAAGTTGAAAAATATACTGAGTTAAATTTCCTCATTTTTGCAAAAACTTTAAAAAAATGTGTGTAAATTATAATACATATTTTACACATGAATAATAATATAAAAATGAATAATGTACTTTAAATGTATATACATATAAATATATGTGTGTATTTATATATAAATGATGATGATGATGATGATGATTGATGATGATTGATGATGATTGATGATGATTGATGATGATTGATGATGATTGATGATGATTGATGATGATTGATGATGATTGATGATGATTGATGATGATTGATGATGATTGATGATGATTGATGATGATTGATGATGATTGATGATGATTGATGATGATTGATGATGATTGATGATGATTGATGATGATTGATGATGATTGATGATGATGATGATGATGATGATGATGATGATGATGATGATGATGATGATGATGATGATGATGATGATGATGATGATGATGATGATGATGATGATGATGATGATGATGATGATGATGATGATGATGATGATGATGATGTTAATAAGATTTTTATTGTTATTCTTAGATATTTAAAAAAACTACCACTAAATAAGAAGTAATAATGGCTGATGATGAAGCTATATTAAAGAAAAAGGTAGCTTTATATGAAACTCCCTATGAAAAAATTCCATTTTTTTTTTTTTTTTATCTTTTAGGGATTTATTTGAGTATTTGCTATTGATGTAATTATTTTTAAAACAATTTCATTTTTGCATTTTTGTATAAGCAGCTATTGTTATTGTCATTATACATTTTTTGTTAAGTAAGAGTTTTATAGTATTTTTTGCCTCATATTACTAAATACTTATCCTGTCATACCTTTTGAATTGGAGAATAAAAAAGAAAATTATTGTAAACACATAGATAAAAACAAATTGCAGTCTTTATGTGTCAACTCCTTAATTAAATATTGATATTTTAAAATGAGCAATTTGTCATCTTTTTTTTTTTTTTTCTTCTGTGCAAGTGTTTCTTTCTGCGCAATTGTTTATTAAATGAATTGTTTATATGTTAATGTGATAAATTTCATTTTAGTGCGCTGTTCCTAAAGTGTTCATGTTGTTGTAATGTTGAGTTAGCTTTAGTTTTCTCTCATTTGCTGTTTATCTTGGTTTATGTTTTGTTTATTTTTATGGGGAAAAGATAAATAAAGTTTTAAAAACTCCTCCATCTTTAAAAACATTGTAAAAAGGTTTGTTTAAGTGTTTTATACCTGTATCTTAACATTCATGCAATTTAATGTAAAAAAAAACAAAACTGGTTTATCAAAAAAATAAAAAAAAAAGTTATAAATACATTTACCATTAGTATTATATTGATATTGTATCTATAACATATTTCTAAAGTGACAAATGATTAGTGAGGAACAAAAGTGTATTATTTTTTTTTTTCATTCTAGTATTTATCAACTAAAAGATATATTTGAAAAATCTATTTCAGATTTTTTATCTGATATGAAGAAATCTGTTGTTTAGTTAATATTTATTTTAAAAAATGATGATTTATTGTTAACAATTGGTTATTTTTGTTCAAAATATATAAATGTTGTGTATGAAAATATATATGGAAGAGGTTTATTTAAAAAATTAAAAAAAAAAAAAAGAAAAAGATTGAAATGTTGTGGATGTGTTTTGTAAATAGTATTTGATGTTTTAGGCTGTACATTATCTTAAAGAGGCTTTAGGAGATGACTTGATGTCATAATTTCTTTGCAATGTCAGGAATGTGCAATTATTTCATGCAGACGTCTAAAGCATTAATATCTCCATAAAAGGCTATCATTTCACGCTGTTTTATATCAAGTGTATAATCACTCCTTATTTAGTTGTTGTTGTTGAGATCACAGATAGTCAGATAGTTTTATTATTTTTTTGTTTTAATGAATTTCTTTATAACATTAAAGTTTTATTCTAAAGTTTATCAAAAAGCTTCATAAATAAAAAATTCCTAGCGTTCTGAGCATTAAGCAAGAAGAGGGTTGGAATTGGACTTAATTCTTAGCTCATAACAAATAAAGAATTTAATCATAAAGACATTTGTTGTGCTAAAGAAGATCATGACTTAGACATGGAGCCAATATAATGTTGATAATAAAAAAATATCTTGTAACAGCAAGCTGCATCCTGGACACTTTAGCATTTGAGATGTTTGCAAAATTACTGCAGACATTTGAAATAATCTTTCAGATAAATTGGCCCGTATTACAACACAATTGAAATGATTTATCGAGTTTTCAGTTATAAAAATATAAAAATATATTATAAAAAACAAGACAAAACAATACAGTTTAAAAAGTTTTTATGTATTAAAATCTAGAACTTTTATTTCTTGAATTGTAATTGTAGTATCAAAAATATAATCAGTCTGAACCTAGTTTTATTTTTGCATCTTTTTCACATCTTTTAGTCTGATAAAAAAGAGCTGTTTCTGTTGGGTTCTTATTTTCATGATAGTTAACTAGAAAAACAAAGCATTTGTTAGAAATAGTTTAACATTAAATAATAATATTGTAATATTAAAGGTTGTTAATAAAACATCTACATAACAGGCATGAAAATTTGTGACGGTGAAACAAAGGTTGTAACCAAGTGGATAATACTTTATTTGTTTAGCTATTGAGTGTACATAATGCATTGAGCTGTATTTGTTGATCTATAGTTGTTTTGACATTTATTTGTTCTTGACGGCAGGAGATTATAAACATGTCAGTACTGCTGGAGTTTTTTTTTTAATATAGTTTTAGGTCTGTGTGTTTGGGCTGCAATGTTCATTGAGGAAGCAATAACCTACAGGATTGTTTTTTAATTGGATAGTTACTTTCATGTTTTTCTCATCATGTTGAAGCAAGCAATTAGTTTTTAGATTATGTGATTAAAGTATTGTCCACACAAAGTTAAATTTCAAATTACATTGTTGTTAACAATTGATTCATGTGACTTTTTTTTTTTTTTTCTTGGCAAAAGCTTTTTTTTTTTTTTTTTTTTTTGCATTTCAAAAAAAAAAAAAAGCACCTTTTTAATTGTTTCATAACTTTCAATAATTTTCCATGCTTGATATAAAAATTTGCAAGTATTTTTTTAATGTTTTTTTGTGTATATAGATGGCATTCACTTTTGCATTCATATTGATGCTGCCATTGTTTTTTTAATGCTAGCACTATTTAACTGCCTTTTATAACTAGTTTTCTCCATACATTTTCATAAATCTGCCATTAAAATTTTAAAAAGCAAAAAAATCTGTAGAAAATGAAAATCTTATGAAATTCAAATTTATATATATTTTTTTAAAATAAAAATTGCAGATGTTTGAATTCAATAATCTATTTATATTTAGGTATACACATTTGATATTGTTATCTCTAATTTTCATTAAACACACATAAATTTATTATGATAATATATTAATAATAGTATTAATAACGCGTTTATTTGTAGATATTATAGGTATTAATAAAACAGAAAATATTGCTCACTATTAAAATAGTTAAAGCTAAGGGCTATAATAAACAGATTATTCACCATGGTGATGTTAGACCAAGACTATCTAACAAAAAAGGTTTGTTTTCATTATGCTGCCATCTTATATCTCATATTAATCATTGTTTTATAAAATTTTATTATGTCAATGATTTTATTATTTTATTATTTTAGTAAAACGTAAGATTATCATTTTATCTTAATTTGATTGTTGGTGTTGTAACATTTTTTGAATGGGTTTTATTAATTAGATTTTTAATTACTGCTTTAAACTCCTCTTAGTAATTAATGCAGAGCAGCATCAGAGATGCATTTTTAAGATAAGATGTAAAAGTTGAACATAAACTTTTATAGCAAACTTAATTTTTATATATGGTGTCATTGGTGTTGTAAGCTTCTTTTATTTCCCTTCATTCTAACAATATATTAACATGATGTATTTTTTCCTTTGCTTTCTGCAAAATGTTACTAGAAAAATAATTTAATGATAAATTTACATTCAAAAAGTTATCATGTTGTGTTTATTTAAAATAAACAACATTTTTATTTCTCCTTTATTTTTTTTTTAAAGCTTCTTTTTATGTTATTTACAGCTGGAAAATACAGAAGACCTAGAAGAGCGTCGAGAAATTCGCAAACAAATACGAGAGCTACGAAATAAAAAGTTTGATGAAGAAATTAAAAAGATCTCATCAGGAGAACCTTCTCCATCATTGATGACAAATGGCTCATCAAAAAAAATTTTATCTCAGGTGGCTGCAACAGAGGATGATGATGGAGATCCTTATGGACTTTTAAAATACACTACAGAAGAAGATCTCCAAAAATTGGTGAGGAATCCTTTAAATTTGTATTTTTTAAATTAAAAAATTAATTTAAGTGATGTCTTTTTCTCTACACCTTTCCTCAGCTCAATGCAACAGATTTTACAGAAACAGATAAAAGAAGGAAAATCCGTACACGGATGAGGGAAGTTAGAGATGCTAAATTCGGTAGGAATAGTATTGTATTGTTTTGGAAATTATGTTAAAAAACTTTTAAAGTCTTGTTATTAATTTTTAAGTAATTTTTTTCTACTTAAAATTTTTTATCTTTTTCTGTGTTTGTTATTAGATGCACCTAAAGAAATCAAAGTTAATGAAAGAAATTCTAAATCTAGTTCTAAGTCAGAACCTGTTAAGGAGTCTAGTGACAATTTTATAAAACAGCAAAACAGTCGAACTATAATAAGGGAGCCTAGTCCACCACCAGTAATAGTGTCCAGTCTACCACCAAAAAAAGAACCAGTTTACATAGAAGAAACTAGCCCTACGCCAGAAAGAGAGCCCAGTCCTGAACCAATCAGAGAACCCAGCCCTGAACCAATCAGAGAACCCAGTCCTGAACCAATCAGAGAACCCAGTCCTGAACCAGAGTGTGAGTTGAACAATGAGCCAGAACTTGAATTTAGTCCTGAGCAAGATCAAGAGCTTCCAGAAGAGTTGAGCAACGAAACAACTGAAGTATCTTATGATGAAAGAAAAAACAACTTTAAGTCCGAAGCAGACCATGCAGCTGAGTCAGATGAAGCAATAAATTTTTCTAACAAAGGAAGCAATGATTCTGAAGATGAAGAAAATTACGAAGGAAATAGTGATGAGGAAGTTTCTGGTTCTGAATGTTTCTCTGAAGATGGTGTTAAAAGAAATATATATTCTACCAGCTCAACTGGTTCAAATGATGGTAGAAGACCTGTTGCATCAATCATTGATGATGTCTTGGCAGTTCCTGAGCCTGGAATTCGGACTGGTCGGGATTTTAAAAAAAAACTAAAAAAGGGAGCAGCAAAAAGTCCAGTAAATCTGGAAAAAAATTCTGCTGGGTCTGGGGAGCAAGTGGATTTCCGTACTTCTCTGAAGAAAAAATCTAGTGCTCCAGTTGTTAACTTAGAACGAAAATTGCAAGGTGGTGAACAGGTTGATTTCCGTACTGCTTTGCAAAGAAAAGTTGAAGTGCCTGCACCTGAGAAAAAGGAGCTTGTAGGTGGGGAACAAGTTGATTTCAGGACTGCATTAAAGCAGAAAGTCCCTAAACCTGTTTTTGATAAAACTCCTAGTTCACCCCAGCAAGTTGATTTTAGAACTGCTCTTTCAAATAAAGTTCAAACAAAAGCTAATGTTGATAAATTTCAAAGTGGAGAACAGAAAGATTTTCGTGTTGTATTAAAAGCAGAGCCTAATCCTGTTCAACTTATGAATAAAGTGAAGCCTATAGTTACTAAAGGCGAACAAAAGGATTTTAGAACTGTATTGAAAAAAGCTGATGTTTCCCCTGCTACAACCAGAAAAACATATCAAAATGGTGAAGAAAGTGATGATGATCAGATTAGTGATTCTCAAACAAGAGATCATGAGCAAAACCAGAGTCCAGATATTGTGAATGATGAGGTAGAAATCAAAGAAACCAATGAGCAGCAATATGAGCAAGAGAGAGACTTGGAGTTAGAACCAGTTGAAATAAAGCCTGCACAAAAATCTCAGATTTTTACTGATCAACAAGATGCACCGCCTAAACCAGTAAATAAACCTCCTCCTCCTGCTCCAAAGAAAAAAACTTTTAAAGGTAAAGTAGAAGAACCGACAGAAAGTATTTCTGACATACCAGAGCTGACAATTAACAATAAGGTAGAAGAACCATTAGATGATGTTGATGGAAAAGCCAGAAATCGTCGCAACGCTAAAGATGTTAAAGTTCCTCCTCCTAAACCTACAGAAAAACCAAGGAGAGTTATAAGAAATGAAGATTCAGATCCACAGATTAAGGAACCTGCCAATGTAGAAATAAAGAAAGAAGCTGAAAAGCCAAAAGAAGAAGTTGTAATAGAAAAATCTGAAGAAACTCCTAGACGTCGAAGAAGAATTGTGGAGGAAGGTGCAGAAAAAGATGATCAGCCAGATAAACTTATTGCAGAAGAAAAAACAGCATCACAAGA